>NC_071441.1:31013950-31313950 GCF_017976375.1 Cuculus canorus | reverse complement strand
AGAAAGATCTGGGGGTGTCAGTCAACAGCCAACTGAACATAAGTCAGCAGTGTGCTCAGGTGGGCAAGAAGGCCAACAGCATCCTGGCTTGTATCAAGAATGGTGTGGCCAGCAGCACCAGGGAAATGATTCTTCCCCTGTACTCAGCACTGGTGAGTACACCAGTACAGCAGTACCTTTAGTAGTGTGTTCATTTTTGGGCCCCTCACTACAAGAAAGACATTGAGGTCCTGGAGCGTGTCCAAAGAAGGGGAACAATGCTGGTGAAGGGGCTGGAAAATGAGTCTTAGGAGGAGCAACTGAGGGAACTGGGGTTGTTTAGCCTGGAGAAAAGGAGGCTGAGGGGAGACCTTTTTGCTCTCCAGAACTACCTAAAAGGAGGTTGCGGAGAGGTGGGTCTCTTCTCCCAAGTGATGGTGATAGGACAAGAGGGAATGGTGTCAAGCTGCATCAGGAAGTTTAGATTGGCCATTAGGAAAAATTTCTTCACAGGAAGGGTTACTAAGCACTTGAACAGGCTCCCCAGGCAGGTGGTTGAGTCACCATCCCCGGAGGCATTTTAAGGGCAGGTAGATGAGGTTCTTGGCAACATGATCTAGTAGTAGACAGGTACAGTTGGAGCTGATGATCTCCAAGGTCTTTTCCAACCTAAAGATTCTATGATTCTATGAATTTCTTCCTATTGAATCAGTTAACCCCAGTGCCTCCGGCAAAGCATACGTATAAACACGACTTGTAGCCTTTCTGTGCGCAAATGTAATAGCATTATGAACATCCCTGCCCTGCCAAGCCTTGTATTTATGGACAGCTTAGAGACAAGAACATTAGGACTAGCTGGAGTTTAACAGCAAAGTAACAGGCTTCCATAGAATCCTCCAAGCAATGTTTTCCTCAAGTTGATATTCTGATAACCAAATCACATAACTTCTGTACTGGTAAGTGTATCAATGGATTGTTGAAAATAAAGCTCTGCACGATACTGTGCACTGTTCCTGGTTATGAAAAGAGGCAATAAAATATGAAAGAGTTTTTTTAATTCAAGGTATTTTCAGACTTAGCTGTAGGATAGCAGGTACTTCTAGGACTCTTAGTGGTTATTAGAAAGAACTACTTCTCCCTGTCTTCCAGATAAATTACTCCAAGTAACTTAAAGAATGTTGATTGAATTCAGCAAAGTCATCTATCTTACAAGAAAATGGGTATATAAATATGTTGCTCAACCACATCAAAGCATCAAGAAATTAAAAGCATTAAAAATTGCTAGGTATACTTAAGACACAGAAAAATGTCAATATTTAAATTGAACTCATTAGTGCTTTCAGAATATTTTAATGCAATTTGTGTGCTGCTGTAAGATATATAAATAGTACCCTTCAAACAACATATAGTAAAAAATGCAAGATTAATGCTATATAGAAATATAGCATTATATTACAACAGTTATCGCTCCCCTATTGAAACCCATAATGTAATAGTAAACACAATGACAAAAAAAACCCAAGTACATTAGCTAGTATAATAAATTAATAATGTATGGGTTGGTATTTATACAGTTTCCATCAATTAAACATAATAAAAATATTATAGGAGGATCCCAGATATGCCAGGTGCTTACTTCCTTGTCATCTTCTCTCCCTTGCCCCCACACGTAAGCACTTCACTTTAAAGCCACAATACCTTTGGGTAGCCTGGTGGGTGGAGCATTTCTTGCCCAAGCATACAAAATGTTTGACTTGTCTTTGCATGTTCCTTCATCACAGTCCCTAAAAATATAAGGAAAGAAAGCAAAAGGAAATACATATATATTTTAATTCTGAAATCAGAAAACGGCAGATGAACTACATGCAAAAGCACTGATTTTAAGATCTGTGAAGATGGTTTGTATGTGTGTTGATTAAACAGAGTTCTTTTAATGCAGACTGCTTTCCCAGATATCACCACAACTTTCATTTTTGGTTTTTCTCTCCCTCTACCTTAAGATAGGGTTAGGCAAACAGGGTCAAAAACCAGAGTTTTGATAGTCCCTGCAAGCCTAGTAGCCAGTGGTGAAAAATATAAAGGAACCTTTTGTGGTAATGGACCATACTAAAACTTATAGCACTATCAAAATTACAGTGGCTGCCATGCTTACACAGAGAGACATCAGCAGAAAAAAAACACAAGACATCAAAACTTGATGTAAAAATCGTTATTTAAAATTCTAAAATCATTGACAAAAAAAAAAGTTGTTAGGAAGCTGTACACTCATGCCCCTCCCTGTACTTAGTGCAAGCTCACTGCACGTCTTGTTTTTCATAAACAGAAAAATAACAAACACACATATAAAACCCGAAACAAACAAACAAAACAAGGGAAAAAGAAACCAGAAGTGTTTGCTAAGTTAAAGACCACAAACAGGTGACAGATGTTTAATAACTGAGTGCTGTAGAGTTTTCCCTACTCTCTGCAGCTAACACCTTGCGAGTGACGGAGATAAGTGCAAAAGAATCCCAAGGACTGCTATCTCTAGATACCTTGAATCTGCGAGAACTGGTAAACTCAGGGCACATATTCTACCAAACATATAAAGAGACAGTCAGACAGAGTTGTACATACAGCACAAGGCACCTGGACCACATCCAAGAACGTGTTGACTGCTATATGTAGACAGGCTACAGGATGATATGCAACAAACAAGGTACGCTGAGGGGCTTTCCAAACACTCACCTAGAAGACACTTCTCTCTCTCAATCCTCTATTAGGAAAAAGGGTTATTTACAGAGTATATTTCTATCTTCTTCACTAGCAAAGCATTGTGGTACTGAGCACAGAGGGTAAGCCATTCTACAGGTGCAACATACACAAAAAGCCTCAACCTGAAACTATTCAGACTACATCAACCAATTCAAGAAATTGTGATACCAGAAAAGGGTTATGTGTGGGAGCAGCTAGCAGAAGAAAAGTTATGTACAATAACAAAACCAATTTGCAACTCTTACCAGTAACTGTTGGTAGAAGACGGTTCATTACATCCAAAGAGTAACATGTGATGGATGGTGTCCATGCTGGCATGAGGCTTAAAATCAACTGAAAAACAAAATGATAAAAAAAAGAGCAATCCTTACTCTCACCATAAGTTAGGTAAGTAAGAGCATTTTGCTCCATTTTTTCTCTATAATATTAGAAACAAGGCATGTATATCCCCACACCCTTACTTACTTCCTACATACCACTTACAAGCTTTCCTTAAATGTCCATTCAACACCCTGTCTCCTTACCTAAAACACTGTAACTCATTTAGTCATGAACAAAGAGAAATTCCAAGTTCCCACTCAAACCTGCTGTGTTTTTCCCCAAAAGTTAAATATGACACAAAACATATCAATGTATCCCTAGGCACAAAATTATACTGTAATCACTATAATTTCAAACTAACTTCAGAATTTACACTTCTGATTTAGAAATACTTTCCTACTTATTTTGTACTTCTTCATCAAAAATACAAAAGTAAGCTATAGTTAAGAGCAACTAACATCTTCTATATTAGCTGAAGTGGTATCTTCTTCCTGTATTCCACCTGGTTTACATTTTTTCTGTCTTTCTTTGGACAACAGTTACAACAAGGGATTATGACTTATTCTGAAAAATATGTCCAACTGTTTGGAATGGAAAACAAGATTTTGCTCAAAGTTACCACAATCTCATTATCCAAATATTTCTCATTATTAGAAACTTAAACGGAAATTAACATTCAGTACTTAAATGTCTCTCCATTACCCCATGCCACAAAAAACCCACTTTCTTTTTTTCTCAAATGTTCATGATCCTATTTAGTATAGGAAAAGGTTACCAACATCACATTAGTAATACTGAGCATCAATGTACAATGATGGCATTTCTAGAAATAAAACAGGCTAAATTGTGTATTTTCTTTTATTACTACTGAAATAACGTGTTAAATGGAGGGAATGCAATGGAAGTTTTCTTAAGATAGAGAAGGACCTTGAAGGGTTTCCAACCTTATTCTACAGCAAAATTTCCAAACTCAAGTCACTCCTGCCCTTACATGTACATAGACACTAAGGAGCCTTCAGGTAACTCTTCAAAGAGTCTTAATATCAGCAGATGGTGAAGCTGTAGACCACTGAAAACACTGCACTCGGAAATCAGTATACTACAATGTGGCTGAGGCAGAGTTCCTGAACTGAATGATGTGGATTACTGTCCCAGTTTTATGAGGGGGGAAAAAAAAAATCAAATAGCTTCTATCCCTATTTTGGAGACTGAGGTTTACTGTGAAAAGTGAGGGAAAACAGCCACAAGGCATGCAAATAAAATTCTGGCTGTAAGACATAAGGCATTCAGACACATTGTAAGGAAATGGGGACACCAGAGGTGAGGGCTTGGATTGGGAAGTAAAAGATGCACCCACATGCCCTGGAAAGTACTTTGAGTACTATATATGAATTCAGAAGTGCTAAACTTGCCAGCATGAATAAAGTCCAGATATAGAACATCTTCTTCTCCTACAAGCAAATTTTACTCATTCCACAGCTAAAAAACTAACAGAAATATTTTTCACTTCAATTAGTAGTGAAATTAAATTTAACTCTTGCATAGGAATCATAGAATCACCAGGTTGGAAAGGACCCACTGGATCATCGAGTCCAACCATTCCTAACACTAACTTAAACCATGTCCCTAACACTTCATCAACCTGTCCCTTAAGCACCTCCAGGGAAGGTGACTCAATCACCTCTCTGGGCAGCCTCTGCCAGTGCCTGATGACTCTTTCCATGAAAAATTTTTTTCTTCTGATATCCAGCCTGAACCTCCCCTGGCAGAGCTTCAGGCCATTCCCCCTTGTCCTGTCCTCAGTCACTTGGGAGAAGAGGCCAGCTCCCTCCTCTCCACAACCTCCTTTCAGGTAGTTGTAGAGAGTAATACGGTCTCCCCTCAGCCTCCTCTTCTCCAGGCTAAACAACCCCAGATCTCTCAGCCGCTCCTCATAACACTTGTTCTCCAGCTCCCTCACCAGCTTTGTTGCTCTTCTCTGGACACGCTCCAGAGCCTCAACATCCTTCTTGTGATGAGGGGCCCAGAACTGAACACAGTACCCAAGGCGCGGTCTCACCAGTGCCGAGTACAGAGGGAGAACAACCTCTCTGGACCTGCTGGTCACACTGTTTCTGATACAAGCCAAAATGCCATTGGCCCTCTTGGGCACACTGCTGGCTCATAGGAAACAACGTATGATTTTATGTGGACTTCCTACCTTAGTTTTCAGGTGTTTCAGATGTTTTATGCTGCTTGTACCAATTTAAGTGAGACATTAAATTTCTGAAGGAATTCATAAGAAGTTGACAGATGTGAAATTTAATAAATTTTATTGCTAAACTTGATACTTGTAGAAAATATATGATCAGGAACATCTAGAAGCCTTCAACAAAGATAAAATTAATAAAGCAAAACAGGACTCCTGCGTAAGCCACTTGCATACACTGCTTTAGCTCACATATCTTATCATTGCTTGTGAAAGGAGTTGAAAAACCTCTCAGTCTGGCTGTGATCTTAAGAGAGCTTTGTAAAGTCAGTTATTCTGTTCCTGCATAGTTATTTTCTTAGCAGTATACCCAAGCTATATCAGACTTTCAAACAGAGGGTCAAAAAATCCCCCATTCAGAAAAATCCTCTGTTGTAAAAGCCATACACATTAGCAAGAGATTCAAGTCAAATGCAGTGCCTGTCACTACAAAAGGCTTAAGAAATACCAAACAAAAGCCCTATATTCCTGACTGACAGACTCCACATACTATAATAATGATCAGAACATTAATCAATAGTCACCTACTTTTTATGCATGGAGCAGTGCTACAAAATGATAGCTAAAGCAACAGTAACAGTTTTGGTACGTATACACACTAATTCTGAATGAAATCTCACTTTCCTGACCAAGTACGACTTTTAATTATGAACTTCAGGAGAAACAGGAATCAGGAGAACATGACATCAGTTTAATCTAAACTAGACAATTAAGATATGTATTTGAAAAATAAATTTCTAAGAAGTTTGCATTTGAAAATAACAATTCAATGACATAAAAAATCCTTTTTTTAGAAGAAAATTTATCAACATATCAGTCCACAGTTTAAGATTACAGAGACAGATGCCTTCCAGACATGCCTTATTGCAACAAAGGACTTCCCATCCTCTCTCCATTCAGCTGAAGAGAGAAATTTAGAAAACGGAGGGGAATGGCAGTAGGTTCCTGTCCAGTGCAGCAGATGTGTCTCCCCTGCTTCAACCTCAGCCTCTCATGTTCCCTTGCAGATATGCAAGGTCTGCAAGTGGAACCAAACCTGAATGAGGATGATGGGTCTCACAACCTAGAAACATTCCCTAGATTAAGACACCCTAAGCCATCCATCAAAACCGCCTCTGTTAAGAAGAAAAGATGGGTCACTGTCATAGGGGCTCCCTTCTAAAGGGAACACAAGGCCCGATATGCAGATCAGCCACATTACACAGGGAAATCTGCTGCCTACCTGGAGCCTCTGTTAGAGACGTGGAAAGAAAATTCCCAGCCCTGGTCAGGCCCGCGGATTATTACCCACTATTGATTTTCCAAGTAGAGAGTAATAAGAAGCCAACAAGACATCTGACGGTAAATAAGAGGGACTTCAGGGCCTTGGGATGTACGGTGAAGGGATGTGGTGCACAAGTAGCAGGCACCTCTGTCATTCCTACTACAGGGAATGATGAGCGAAGGAGTATGAAGAGTCAGGAAATAAATACCTGGCTCTGAACCTGGTGTGAGGAGTAAAACTTCGGGTTCTTTGACCATGGGTTGGCCTGTGCGACACCAGGTTTGCTAACAAAAGAAGAGGTACTTTTGTCCCCAAGGGGCAAAAGGATGCTTACTAAGAAGCTAGCGGGGCTCATCAATAGATAAAAACAGGCTTGCTAGAAACCAGCCTGGGAATGGCACTCCAGTGCCTGAGGGATCGTGTGCTAGTGAGGCCCCTTGGTCTGCCACCTCAGTGGGAATGGGGGATAGCACTTCAAATGGCAGCAAAGACAAAAAGGTTATTGACGGGTTAGAAACTATAGCGAGTAGTGACTTAAGAATTAAGACTATTCCCCTGAGGAGAATCACAGAATCACAAGGTTGGAAAGGACCCACTGGATCATCGAGTCCAACCATTCCTAACACTAACTTAAACCATGTCCCTAAGCACTTCATCAACCTGTCCCTTAAGCACCTCCAGGGAAGGTGACTCAATCACCTCTCTGGGCAGCCTCTGCCAGTGCCTGATGACTCTTTCCATGAAAAATTTTTTTCTTCTGATATCCAGCCTGAACCTCCCCTGGCAGAGCTTCAGGCCATTCCCCCTTGTCCTGTCCTCAGTCACTTGGGAGAAGAGGCCAGCTCCCTCCTCTCCACAACCTCCTTTCAGGTAGTTGTAGAGAGTAATAAGGTCTCCCCTCAGCCTCCTCTTCTCAAGGCTAAACAACCCCAGCTCTCTCAGCCGCCCCTCGTAAGACTTGTTCTCCAGCTCCCTCACCAGCTTTGTTGCTCTTCTCTGGACACGCTCCAGAGCCTCAACATCCTTCTTGTGGTGAGGGGTCCAGAACTGAACACAGTATTCAAGGTGCGGTCTCACCAGTGCTGAGTACAGAGGGAGAATAACCTCCCTGGACCTGCTGGTGACCCCATTTCTGACACAAGCCTAGATGCTGTTGGCCTTCTTGGCCACCTGGGCACACTGCTGGCTCATGTTCAGTCGGCTGTCAACCAGCACCCCCAGGTCCTTCTCTTCCGTGCAGCTCTCCAGCCACTCTTCCCCCAGTCTGTAGCGCTGCATAGGGTTGTTGTGCCCCAAGTGCAGGACCCGGCATTTGGCCTTGTTAAACCTCATCCCATTGGTCTCGGCCCAGCGGTCCAGCCTGTTCAAATCCCTTTGCAGAGCCTCCCTACCCTCCAGCAGATCCACACTTCCTCCCAGCTTAGTGTCATCTGCAAACTTGCTGAGGGTGCACTCAATGCCTTCATCCAGGTCATTGATAAAGACATTGAACAGAGCTGGACCCAGTACTGAGCCCTGAGGAACTCCACTTGTGACTGGCCTCCAGCTGGAGTTAACTCCATTGACCACCACTCTCTGGGCCCGGCCATCCAACCAGTTTTCAACCCAGGAGAGTGTGCGCCTGTCCAGGCCAGAGGCTGACAGTTTCTGAAGCAGAATGCTGTGAGAAACTGTGTCAAAGGCTTTACTGAAGTCCAAGAAGACTACATCCACAGCCTTTCCCCCATCCAGTAGTCGAGTGATTTTGTCATAGAAGGTGATCAGGTTAGTTTGGCAAGATCTGCCTTTTGTAAACCCATGTTGACTGGGCCTGATCACCCGGTTCTCTTGCATGTGCTTCATGATAGCACTCAAGATTACCTGTTCCATGACTTTCCCTGGCACTGAGGTGAGACTGACAGGCCTGTAGTTCCCCGGATCCTCTCTGCAACCCTTCTTGTATATGGGCACAACATCAGCCAGCCTCCAGTCTAGTGGAACTTCCCCAGTCAGCCAGGACCTCTGGAAGATGATGGAAAGGGGTTTGGAAAGGACATTCGCCAGCTCCTTCAATACTCTTGGGTGGATCCCATCCGGCCCCATAGACTTGTGGGAGTCTAGCTGGGCAAGCAAGTCTCTAACCGCCTCCTCTTGGATCATGGGAGCCTCAATCTGCCCCTCTAACTCTTGGATTTGTAAACAGAAGGAACAACTTTCTTTGCTATTAAAGACTGAGGCGAAGAAGGCATCAAGTACCTCAGCCTTGTCCTTATTCCCTGTCACTGTTATTCCTTCTGCATCCAATAGAGACTGGATATTCTCCCTCGTCCTCCTTTTCCTGTTAATGTACTTGTAGAAAGACTTTTTGTTGTCTTTCACAGACTTAGCGAGTTTTATTTCTAGTTGGGCCTTGGCCCTCCTGATTTTTTCCCTGCACGATCTCACTTCGTCCCTGTAGTCCACCCAAGATGCCTGTCCTTTCCTCCAAAGCACATAGAGCTTCTTCTTATTATTGACACCTCTTGAGATCTCCCTGCTCCACCAAGCTGGCTTTTCCCCCTGCCGGCTCCTTTTCCGGAATACAGGGATGGCCTGCTCTTGAGCTGCTAGGATTTCATTTTTCAAGAGCGCTCAACCATCGTGGGCTCCCTTACCCTGAAGGACTGTTTCCCATGGGACTTTGCTAATCAACCTTCTGAACAGGACAAAGTCTGCCCTCTGGAAGTTTAATGTGACTGTTTTGCTAACCCCCTTCTTAATCCCACCTAGAACTGAAAACCCTATCATCTCATGACTGCTTAATCCCAGGCGTCCTTCAACTGTCAAATGCCCAACAAGACCTTCTCTATTCACAAACAGCAGGTCTAGGAAGGCACCCTCCCTTGTTGGTTCGCTAACCAGTTGTGCAAGGAAGTTGTCTTCGATGCACTCCAGGAACCTCCTAGACTGTTTCCTTTCTGCTGTATTGTACTTCCAGCAGACATCTGGAAAGTTAAAGTCTCCCACAAGGACAAGAGGCAGAGATTTAGAGACTGTCCCCAGCTGTTTATAGAAGAGCTCATCAGCTGCTTCTTCTTGGCTGGGTGGTCTGTAACAGACTCCTATCACAAAGTCCCCCTTCTTGTGGGCTCCTCTGATTTTAACCCATAGGCACTCGATCCCATCCTCACCGTAATCCAGTTCAAGAGTATCAAAGCACTCTTTAACATAGAGGGCTACCCCACCTCCTTTCCTACCCTTCCTGTCCCGCCTGAAGAGTTTATATCCCAATATAGCTGTAGTCCAGTTATGTGAGTCATCCCACCACGTTTCTGTGATGGCAATGACATCATAGTCACCTTGCCCTACAACAGCTTCCAGCTCATCCTTCTTATTGCCCATGCTGCGTGCATTGGTGTAAATGCACTTCAGCTGGGCTGATGAACCTTCAGCTCTCGTAAAGTGAAGAGAGTTTATTCTCGATTGACTGGTCCTTGGAATAACTAATTCCACAGACCCAGTTACATCCTTACTGTCCCCACTTGTACTCACCCTCACTTGCCCTGTTGTGGTGTACTAGTGGTCCTCTCCAGCACACCATTTCTCAGCCGCCGGTTTCCCACTTCCAGGCTCATTCCCAACTAGCCTGGTCTCCTCCCCTTCCCCCTTCACATCTAGTTTAAAGCTCTATTTAAGAGCCTAACTAGATTTTTAGAGATAACTTTCCTCCCCCTTGGAGACAAGTATGACCCATCCCTAGTAAGAAAACCTGGGGGTGGGTGGGTCACCCCATGATCAAAGAAGTCAAACCCTCTCTCCTCACACCAGGAGAGAATGGCAGGATCAACAGATCCAGAATGGCAGGATCAACAGCCCAAGTGAAGTGCACCTATGTTGGGAAATGGTTAAGTGAAAAAGGACATGAGAATGTTGAAAAATGGATCGAGGAATGGTTAAGTGAACAAGGACATGATTTAACAGAAAAGCTTTGTGAGACACGTATTGTATAAATGGAAACCTTGTTAAACTCTAGGTGTGGATATGGACTGAAAGAACAAGAAGGCATACAAGGAGGAATCTCTAAGAAGAAACTTCTGAAGGACAAGTGAATCTTTCCCAAGGGAACAGGACGGAGCACCAAGCCCAGCTGCAACTGTAATATAACTGCAAGTAGATAAACGGAACTCGAAGTAGCAACATAGTATTAATGAATTAACAAAGGACAATGAATCAATAGAGAACAAATAGTTTTAAGTAACTAATCATGTATAAGGTGTAACAAATTATAAAGCACAAAGCATCTTTTGAATGTTAGGGTATATAATCCGGGCTGATTTTGAATAAAGTCGAAGCTTGCTTTATCACTCACACTGAGTTGTCCGCTTGCTTCCCTCGCCGTCGACAAGTGGCGCCCGAACAGGGACCAAAAAAAAAGAAGCAGAAGAGCAAGGGACAGGGACCCCCAATCCCTGTTACCTCCGGACGGCGAGCTCGGCAAAAGCACTGGTAGCAGCGACCAGGGGGTGAAAGATCGGGAGCACTGAATCAGTATGAACGATCCGCGCCTGAACCCAGATATCTACGTGAGGAGGTTCGCCGGCCGAGTGAGAGACTACCTACTCGTGAGTAAAAAGGCTGCAACCTTTCATGGCTGGATCATGAAAGAGGGTCCGGACCAGATAAAATAAGGAACAATTTAATATAAGAGGGTCCGATAAAGCACGTGCAATGGAATGAGAGGTAGCATTTGAGATTTTACAGCGCTTTTTAGAAAAGCGGGGAGTAGGTCCTATTAAAGACCTTGCAGGTTTAATAGCCCTAGGGAAAACAAAAGGGTATTTTAAGGATCCAGAAGCTGTATTCGAAGTAGAGGAATGGAGAAATTTGGGAGATACTCTATGGGATGCAGTATTAGATGATGATAAAACAGCCAAAAAATTAATGAAATCATGGAGGAAGGTTATAAATTGTTTAAAAAAATATCAGGCAGAAAAACGAATTGCTGCAGCCGCTACAGCACGGCTTAATGCCCCCAGTCCTCACGATGGTCGTCTTGGCTTTGGCAATGAATATCTCTCTCCGCCAGCCCACCTACACCAACACATGCAGCAAGACAACCAAGTGATCAGGCCCAGCCAACATGGCTGACTGCCATGAAAGGCAGGTCCTGCTAAACTAACCTGATCTCCTCCTATAAGAACGCGGACTTGCTTGATGGACTAGGGAAAGGCTGTGGATACAGTGTACCTGGACTTTAGCAGAGCTTTTGACACAGTTTCTCACAGTATTATGCTTGAGGAAATGGCTGCCACTGGCCTGCTGGTTTACCTTCTCCTGGGTAAAAGACTGTCTGGATGGCCGCGCCCAAAGAGTTGTGGTAAATGGAGTTCAATCCAGTTGGAGGCCGGTCACAAGTGGTGTTTCCCAAGGCTCAGTGTTGGGTCCAGTTCTGTTCAATACCTTTATCAATGACCTGGATGAGGGGATTGAATATACCCTTAGTAAGTTCACAGATGACACTAAGCTTGGGTGGAACTAAGGGTTCAGAAATGGTGTGGCCAGCAGGACCACAGAAGTGCTTCTGCCCCTGTACTCGGCATTGGTGAGGCTGCACCTTGAATATTGTGTTCAGTTTTGGGCCCCTCACTACAAGAAAGACATTGAGGTCCTGGAACGTGTCCAAAGCAGCTGGTGAAGTAGCTGGAGAGCAAGTCCTATGAGGAGTGGCCAAGGAAACAGGTTATTTAACCTAGACAAAAGGAAGCTAAGGGGAGATCCTTTCACTCTCTACAACCACCTTTCAGGTAGTTGGTCTCTTCCCTCAAGTGACAGACTATGGGAGAAGTGGGAAATGGCCTCAAGTTTTGGCAAGGAGGTTCAGATTAGACACTAAGAAAAATTTCTTCCTTGAAAATGTTACTGGGCACTGGAACAGGCTTGCCCAGGGAGGTGGTTGAGTCGCCATCCCCTGAGGTACTGAAAAGATTAAGATGAGGTGCTCAGGGATGTCATTTAGTTGTGGACAGGTACGGTTGGACTCTATGACCTCAAAGGTCTTTACCAACTAGCAAGGCTACGATTTACTCATAAACACTAACCAAAAGTGAGGTGGAAGAAGAAAAGCTCCATATGTTTTTAAAATGTACCTGGAACAATACTTTCTTGAAAATTACTTATTAATGTCACTCAATATCATTAACATATTAATTTCACGGCCATTGCCTTTCACAGGAGTAAAAGTTACGTTCTTTACATTAACCTAAACACAGAACAACCCATTCCACAAACAAACAATGCCCCCACAGCCATTTGATCAGCACTTAAAGCCCTTTGGGACAGAAAAATAACTGTTCCAAACAGAAGTCCCATCATTGACCGTCTGACCCTCCACTAAAAAAAAAAATCATACAGAAAACTAACAGCATCTGCAAAAATACATAGATGCATCTCTGAATAAGACCTCTAAGGCAAAATGTGCTCTACTCCTCCTTCTACTTGGCAGCACTTAAGTTTGATCAGAGTTCCTTTTGTTGATAGTGCCTGAAAACTGACATTTGATAAATTCTGGTCCAACATCCTTCCAGCTTTGCAGTATGAAGTTATACTCATTGTCCCTGTGCAAACATGACTGTACTCATTTTAAATTTTTAGGGGAATATCAAAGCTGAAGTCTGAAATAAAAAAGTCTCAGAAAATATTTTCTACTTGCTAACAAATGAAGTACTGCCCGCATGCACCACTAAAAAAAATGTTCTGTCTTCCAAGGCCCTTACGTTTCACCAACATGCACCCAAAACACCCTGCTGCAGGTTCTACAAATAGAACTTCCTGTTCCACACTGCCTTAGAGGAGGGAGGAAAGAGGGGTAAAAATAGGAAAAGAAAGAAAAAATAAAAGGCATAAACAAGTGATTTCTGGTCAAAGTGTAAGGACACTTGGTCATAGAAGTGTCCTCTTAAAATGTAGAAGGAAAAAAACCCCACAGTACAAAGAAGGCATTTGCTTGGCAGCATTACGTGCAAATAAATTGAAATGGAGGCAGAACATGTAGGTTCTGGTCTCAGCTTTATCATTCTGCATATGTACACCTCCTCACGCTGAAGCTCTTCAGAATACAAACTGTCGTCTTAACACACCACTGACGAGTAACCTAGAGTGACAGTACATCTTCTAGTTTGTAGTTGCTTCTATCAAAGTAAAACAGTAATTAATGAAAGTTAATTACATCATTTACTGGCAATGCAAAGAATGCAGATTCTACTTAAACCATAAAAATCTATACACTATCCTTTTAAAAATAAGTATTTCATTCTCTCTATGTCAATCTTCTATTTTTATTTAAGCCACGCAAAATACATGTCTACAAATGAGTTCACTGTTAGCTTCACAACACTTAGTTTTAAATAGTAATTAAGATAAATCCCCACCAAGCATCTCATTTCTTATATGATAATACCTGTCGTAAAAAAACTCTTTACTGAGAAGAAGATTTAATTTGCTATTTAGATATTGTATAAGATAGGTGAAATTACATTCTTTCTATTCTATACAACTGGATATGTTTGAGTCTAGCCTTGGCAATGATTAGGTGACTTCTGTTGATTGTAAAGACTCCAATCTGACAAATCTTTTCTGCTGAAAAACCTTCCCAGTGACTCTACTGAAGCTAGAAGAAGCCGATCACAAGCTTATGACCGACCACATGCCCACCCATTTTGGCAGAAGGGACCAAAGAGAAAAATAAACACAAGCAATTTTGGTTTATTTTCAAGGCATCAAAATAGTTGTAAGCAATCATGAGAAAACTTTATCTTCACAGAATAAGTTTTTCTTTAATTTTCTCATCAAGTTCCTCTTGTTCCACCTGGCAGCTAGAATGGGTTCTTTCTCCAGACCTTAAACACGTGCTAAACACAGTGATCACTGGAAAGGTGACCAAATTCAATAAAAACTGGTGAAGACCACGTAAGCACCTATAACCTAATGGTTTTGCAGTCTTCAGAACAAAAAAAAAAAAAATGTGTTGCCCTGCATGATCCACACTGAGGCTTTGCATAAATACTACTTCTAAGCAAATTCCTTTTCTAGGTCCTTTTAAACATATACACCACTGAAAGAAGTTCATACCAATTTAAAACATGTAAATACCAAATGACAGAACTAAGTGTACAGCAATCTAATAAAGAATCGAATTACGCAGTTTTGCAACTCAGTGAAGCACTAAATGAAAATTGCACAAGCAGCAGGTTAGTAGTATGCCTTTCTATCAATCACTTGAAAATAGAACTGTCCATTGCACACACTGCACAGCAAGTAGTTTGTCAGAGAATGAACACTCACTCCCTTTTATGCTCATTCTTCTTTCTGAGTTCAAACCCACTGCCAAAATATGGAGTCAGGTTCTGAGTTCTTTACAAAGCACACATTTAGAGAAAGCACTGAAGAAAATTTACTCAGTTTAGTTACTATAATACCACATGAAAAATCTAAGCACAGTAATCTGCTTCTGAAGGATGTCCACGAGGAAACCCACATGGCACAATAGTCTCATAATATACTACAACTAAACCTTCATAGGATTCCCACCATTTTTATTTTAAGTACAGACACTCTCAGTTCCAACAAATGAGCAAAGGAAGAAAAGCATAGGTATTTTAACTTCTCATGGTTTTCTTTTACACAGTTTATAGCATGTTCTGATAGTGAAACTATCTTCAGCGAGACGAACAAACCTGACCAACTGTATGTTCACAAGCAAGGTAAAATAGAATCAAAAGTACCTCAAAGACCTCCTGCGTAGATGATGTTGGTTTACTGCATTTGTATAACAGTACTATTTATCAGCCATCTCATTCATGCTCCAAATTTAAAAAAAAAGGAGGGGACAGGGTCTGATTTTTTGTGGTCTCCCCCACAGGTAAGTAAAACCTTACTGTAGCTAGCACTGACTATAAGTACAAAGGATCTACAGCCTGTACCAGCAGGCAAATAAACAGCCTGCTCAATGGAGCAGAATTAAGTATCCGGCCAGAGACAGAAAGCCAATACTTTACAAACTGGGCTGTTTGCTACTGACTGCCAGAGGCATCTGCATGCAGCTCCTTACCTACTATTACTCATGAATCTCTCCACATACAGTTTGTTATCTTGACTCTTAAGTAGCTCTCTCTAGTTTGTTTCTGCATTAGCCATGATGAAATCATTCTAGAAACTCTGCCAGTCAAAGATTAAAGCAATAAAAGAGGGAAAAAAAGTGCTGAGTTTCTTCAAAATGTATTGCTTAGGCTCTTTCAGTTAACCAGTACTCACCTACGTAGGCTTCATCACCCACCGGCAGGGGTACCGACATGCAGAGGTATGTATCGGACTATTAAAAGACAAAACAGATATTACCTTTAAATTTGGAATATTTAGAATGAATAGAACAAAATATCAAAATTTTCTATGCACTAGCTAAATAGATTTCTACTTATAGCAGTACTTCACTCTATTTCAAGATTCATAAACCGGGCAACAAAGTGTAAATATATTGTGCCTTTGAAATAACAATCATAGAAATGCATTTATTTTTGATTCATGCATCTAATTCTTCATGATAATGCAAATATTCTTTCCTGGATATTCTAAGGAACATCACATTTCCTTTAAAACAAAGAAGACCAGAATCAATTAAAAAAGAAAAAAATTCATCAGTGATTTTATTGCCTAAGCACTATAAAGGACTAAACATCTTCCTGGGCCACTTGGAGAAACAATCTGCACAAGATACAGAGTAAAGGGCATTCCGGCCAGAAAACTTATCAATAATAACCTCTTTGTGATGCTAGTTGCCTTTGCTGCCTAAAAGACTTTCGGTTTGAGTTGAAAATGATCAGCACGTAAGCCTGGTAAGTATTCCTGAATTAAAATATGAACCAATTAAAATGTAAACACAGTAAACTCAGAGCAATGATCACAAACAAAACCCACATTTTCCATCTACAAGCACCTCGGTTATCTATGAAAGAACCTGCAATATAAAACAAAGTGCTTGGCAAGAGTAAAACCTAAATATAGCAATCCTATTGAACGGAAGGATCTTACTTTGCACCTCAAAAAAAAAGCAGTCAGTAAATCACTGGAGTGGTAGAAAATTACATTTTTTTAAATGCATATGAATTAAGCAAACAAAAAGTTAGTCTCATCTTTGTCAGCCAGATGAGAGGTGCTATAAAAACACCACCTAGAAAAAACACCACCTGCTTTACTGAGATATGTGGCAAAGATGATGTAGGATAACTAGATTATTATTGTAAAAAATAAACTCACTGATACAGCTTATTTACATGTAAAAGCAACTAGGCTGTAAAGTCAGCAATGTAGCTATTAGGTTGAGAGCTACACTATTAACTATTTCAAATCTTTTTTCAACTTTTAAGGTTGTTTAAGAAAGAAAAGATGTCAGCACTGATATTTTACTACACCTATGAACTCAAAATCTAACAGGATTTTCGCTTTCATAAGCACTTGCTAAATAGAAAAAGATAGAACTTCTACAATTAAAAATTTCAAACCTAATCTAAAAGAAGACATTACAAATAGCAGCAAATGACAAATTCAACTGAGAAGGAAGGACAGGTACAATCGTGATAACAATATGTGTTTACAGAAAGCAGTGATGTGCATAGATAATAAACCATTTTTGGTATTTTTGCTAGAAGATAGGAAGGATGAACAGAGGTCAGCCGATACAACTGATGTGAATACCTTTATGTACTCTAGTTATATGTGTTTACAGAATGAACATACTAAAGCCTTCTGGAAACTGAGAAGGAAATATTCTACCTTTTCTATTTAACTGGGGTTCTCTTTCAAGATAATTATCCCCTTTCATGTTCTCTCTGCCACAAAAAAAGAAGTTACAGAACTAACAGCACTAGAATCGCAAAGCTGTAGGTTATCTCATTTTGTGAACTGCAAGAAAAAGATGACTGTCTTTTCTTCCATTGCTTACTGAGTAAATCAGTGTTTCACTTATCTAAATGAGAAGTATGTTTCCTGTACAGTTAGTGTGGGACACTGTGGAAAGAGGAAGGGAAATAAGAAGGCTGAGCGAGAGCAAGTGAGGAAAATAAAACCTAGACTTAAAATGAGACATTGATTATTTTCACTTACCTTGTTAGGAATTAACTCGGCAAGTTGATTTCTGTTTGCTGTCTCACCCCATCATTTCCCCAAATCTAAAATAGACTGTAGCATTTCACTTTATTGGGTGCATAAGGCGGTGTGCTACTGGTACACATGAACGTGAAAAATATTAAGTCTCCTCTATTAACTCTCACAGTATTTTGTTTGTGGTGTTCAGTTTTATTTTTCTAACAGGAATACGAAGTGACTGGCCCCTTCATATGTGTTTCATATGTCTTCAATAAATAGCTCCGCAGGAAAATCAATAAAATGTAATTACAAATGTGCACCTGTACGAACAGAGAGTACTTTCCACTCTTTCTGAAAGACAAGTTTAATATTTTTCTGCAGAAAAATAAGATCTAGTAGAAACTACATTTCTGTTTGGTACTCGCTGCAATGACACCATTTGCTCCATACTACATGTTCCAGAGAGGTGCTCCTCAATAACTGAAACCCTTATTTTCCTTTCAGTATTTTTTGAAAGTGCTATCTGCAACAATGAGTCATCATCTACCGCAGCACATCCTTCTCTTTCCAAGCACCTGCAGCCCTCTAAAGAGAGATATAGGGTCTTTTAATGACATATATAAACCCCTGCATTGCCTTGCTGCAAAAGAAACCCCAACTCACTAATCATTGTTTATCTTGCGTAATGAAACTATATGTGAAAATGACAGTAAAATCTCAGACTTTCATGTGAAACTTAAAATGCTAATGCTAATGTTAAAAATCTTAACTACTGTCTTCATTTTTAATCACTTGGCTCAGCAGAAGATAACCAACTTCAATCCTGAATAGGTATACCAATGTTCATAGTAGCTCTCCTGGAGTATTTTAATTTACTAGGTCAAAAGTATTACACTCATACAATGGTTTTTGTTTTCCCTCAGCTTGTTAAAGTTCATGTTCAATTCAATTTAATGTAACTAAAGGCATTTGAGGCATCTAGATGAGGCATCTGAGATTTGGTGTAAACTGCAACTTTAAATAAATTTGTCTTACTTACAGCTGGAAATATTTCATTCTATTAGAACAAGGAATGTGAGTTTTATTAAAGTTCAGCAATTCCATTTATGAAACCCATGTTTTACAAATAGAATTAATCAAATGAACATATCCTTCACTCATTTCAGATTATTCTTCAGTTTCCTAATTTTCTTTAGACTTACATGAAAGTTACCCTGGGGTTTCTGTTCACTTTATGTGAGTGATCTGTAGGGAAGACTTTATTTTCCTTGCTTAGAAAAAAAAAAAAAAAAAAAGGAGTAATCAGCAAAAAGAAAAACTGCATTTCTCTCACCTGCTTAGGTGTTACCCCAGGCATGCGAATGTCCAATGCAAAATCTGACAGACCAAGTGAAATCACTGGCCGGTCACTTCCAAGGCATTCATTGGAAAGAGATCTGGTTGCATCTTTATACCTAAAAACAAGGAGTAAAGTTTTTTAAAAATATTGATTTCCATTATGTCTTTCTAAAAAAAGGTTATTCAGAATTACTAAAGAAGTTCAACAATGCTGAGTAGCTCCAGCACTTATCTAGAAATTTCATTCCTTCACGAGCTGAGGAATAAATCTTAGTTACTAAGCATTAACTGAACCAGTTCCTCTGAGCAATCAGACAGACTAGTTTGGAAAACATTAGCTGAAAACATAACCTGTTATTGCATCTAAATAATTGTCTGTGATACATGGATGTACAAGCAGAGAATTAATTCACTAGAAAACGTCAAACACTGTTAATCATTCAGGACAGTTTGGGGTTTTTGTTTTTTTTCAGACTATGTGCTTGATGTATAACTCAATACAGATTAGATTTAAATTATGTGTAAAGGGGAAATTTTTAATTGCAACATCACAACATCTATCGCAACTATTACAAGCAGCAAAGTAAAACAGTAGATTTTACAACTTCACATGGATATCAGTGTCTGTATTGAATGCAATGTAAAAACAATTTATAAAAACACGTAGAACACTAAAGAACTAAATGGCGAGACATCTGAAAGGTGATGCAACATTGATACTAAGTCTGAATACGTATATTCATGTGTGTATGTAAATATATATATATAAACACAGCAATTACACAGTAACTACACCGTCCAAAATACCTCCCAACCTTAAAATACTTTTTTTGAGAGTTAAGAGGCTACTCTCTTGCCCACACTACATTAAAGTTTACTTATACATTTGTGCATTCACCAATTTTCCAGCTTTAAAATAGTTGATGTTTCTCATTAAAACATAACATTATACTGCAAGCTAACCCAAGCAGTTGAAATATATTACTTCCTTTTGTAGACTAAAACACACCTATAGTGTTATCTATTAACTGTTGTTTTGTCATACTAAATTCACATTTTATAGGGCAACCTATAGATAAAACAAGAATTTATCTCTTCAGTATGACAAAAGTACCATTTCAAAATTTCAGAAAGAAAATTCAGAGTAAGTGAGCAAAATCAAACAAATATCAAACACACGCTTATCTAGGACATTCTTTTTCATACTTCCACCCTAAGTGATTGCACGCATTCAACACAAGGTCTTCCTGCACAACCCACCTCTTGAAGACAGAGAGTGGGTTTCTGAAACCCGAACAGACGTTTTGAAACACAAGAAACAGTATTAGCAGGTTGTTAGCGAGTCCAGCCATGTCCACCCTGCAGTTCCTCGACTGAGTAAGGGAGCAGAAAAAGGGCAGTGCAGTTCTATTGGCTGTGATCCTAGAAATTAGGTGGCGGCAGCAGCAGTAGTATCAATTCACTACTTCATTATTATGTGCTCTGCAGGTATCCTCTAGCTTCTGACAGACCATCTGTCTTGGAAGGTAATGATGCACTATAAATCAGGAAGGTGGATGACACTATGTTGTCTGTATTATTAGCTGTAAAAATCTGCTGAAGAATCTTTCCTTGCAGATAGATGACACTGTACTTCCATCCACTTAAGGACCTGAAAAGAAGCACGCCCGATGTTTTTTCCCCAGGTTGTGCAATTAAATTTGAGTGTTACTTATCAATCCACAGTACAGGAGACTCCAAGCAGCATTGCAGAAACCAGTATAAGTCATCCTTCACAACCTGTAAAAGTAGAAGCAAGTAAAGGATGAGGAACATTACAGCAACAGTTCTCAGCAAACCCCTGTTGAGGCATTTTAGTACATTAGCAAGTCCTTTCACAAGCTTTAACCCAACCAAACAAAGATTGCACCAATCTGTTGATTCCTGCTTTTTCCCTCCTCCCACCCATACAGGGTCAGAAGCCAACACATTTCATATTGATATATAAAACAGACTCTCAGAACACATTTTATTTAACAGAAAGAACCATAGAAGTCCTCTGATATGCAAAAGGCAAAGCACTGAGTATTTCACACACAGGAACACTGGTACAAGGTGTTCTGCAAGTAGCAAAAAAAACCCCAAACAATGACGCGCAAGAATGAAGGTTCGTAAATTTTATCAATTATCACTAAATGTTTCTGCACATACTGCAGGCTGGAAGAATATTTTACTTAAAATACAACACAACCTGTAACACACCTGATGTCATTAAGGTATGTTTTTCTTATGTGCTTTAGTTACTTTTTATATCCATTTCAGAAACTGATAGGAAATTATTTCCAGAAATACCATCTCAATAACTATTGAGATCAGACTTGATTATATTAGTTGAATACTCTTCTAGCCTTCTATATACCAAGGTTATACCAACGTAAACCAATAATCTCCTCATTGCTTATAATTTTAACTGGGGTTTTTTTTTCAGTTTTAGTTGATGTGACATTTTAATTTTTTATAAGTATGCTAGAAAATCAGTGTGTTATGGAAGACATTAATATTTTTATTGAGCATTCAAATTCTGGTAGAATAGAAATTTTTAGTTGTAACATAATTAAAAATTTTTAAAATGTATTATGCAATCCTTTTTCCACATAAATACTAATAGGAAAAAACATCCCAAATCAACTATCCCCAGCCCCTGGCACATACAGTCGAAATAGAAAAGAAGGATGAAACAGAAAAGAAGGATTCTTACATGAAACAAAATTTACATGTTTTACGAAAAACCACTTCCACCTCAGGGCACACGTACCAAAATGGCTTCCTGAAAACAAACGTGCTTATGCGTAGACTAAGAAGCCATGTTGGACCATTGCCTGTCGTTCAGCAGCTAAGCTAGGTTTCCATTGAACTATTTTTAAGATCTAAAAGTCTGATTACATTAATGACAACTGAACTGGCATATTTTATTCATTGAAGGATGGCACATAAGATTCACTCACAAAAAACTAATAAAATAATAATAAAATAACATAATAATAATAAAATAATAAACTAATAACTTCATCTTAGTGTTCAGCTTTCCAAAACACACCAAAGCTATAATCATTCATGCAAGCACCAATACAATCCAAATTTATTTTTTTAATGTAAATGTCTTTATTTCTGTGATCTAGATCGTCTTAGTGAACTACAGAAATCTGCAACACATACAAAGGACTGTACCATAATGAAAACCAAAAATAAAACAAAAAAGGCAAGTGTGATATGCTTCCCAAAAAGTTAAGACAACTGTAAAAATAGGAATCCTCATTGTTTTTACTCTTCAAGGTATCATTATGCAACAGCAACTGTTCAGCATCTTTGTAAACCCCTCGGCTGGAAGTTCTAGCACATTTTCATTCGTATTACCCAAGAAACAGAGCTTTTATTTTCAGGCCACACTATAAATACATGCGAAAAGTAAGAGCTCTGAAGAACAGATACAGGAGGAAATACTGGATTTTAACATACATAGAATTACAACATTATGACCTTTTTTTTTTAAAATCTGAAAAGATATTTTCCAATGACTACAAATAGAAAAAAAAAAATTACTTTTTGCCTGCAAGTCTGTTACAAGCAGCTATCTACCTGGCATACAAATTAATAAAAGAAAGGTACTGAGAAACCTGATCATCAGTAGTCCCTTCTAATCTGAGATATGAGGGTTTCTTTACTGCAGTGAGAATTAAAAGATGCTGAGTTAAGCGTTCTAATAGCAAAAATAGCCAATTTAATCTACAAGCTTTGTTTTTAACTACAGTTTCATCACTCGGGTGGATATGGATAAAAGTTTAATGGACCCAGTACTTAAGATCAGAGCGTTGCATAACTAAGCTTTACATTTCGGAGAAAAGAAGGGGAAAAAAAGAAAAGAAAAAGAAAGGCAGCACTGTCCTGAGATATTTCAGAGTAATTTCAGATATGATGCAATAAACAAGAATACCAGACAACAAGACCTTGGGGGTCTTCACAGAGACCAAATGGAACATGAGCCTGCAATGTGGTCTCAGTGCGAAATAAGTTAATGGTATCCTCAGTTCCAACAGCTGAAGTACTGTCAGTAGGTCGATGGAGGTGATACTTCCCCTCAACTCAGCACTCATGAAGCCACACCTGGAATGCTGTGTCAGGTGCTGGGCTTGCTAGTACAAGAGATATGGATGTATGGAGAGAGCTCAAGTAAGGTCCATGAAGATGACGAAAGAACTGGAGCACCTCTTTTCTCTGGGGAAAAGCAGAAAGAATTGGGAGTGTTCACCCTCAGTAACACCAAGCTGGGTGGAAGTGTTGATCTGCTTGAGGGAAGGAAACCAATACAGAGGCATTTGGACAGGCTGGATTGATGGGCTGAGGGGTTCAGTAAGGCTAAGTGCCAGGTCCTGCACCTGGGCAACGATAACCCCATGCAATAATACACACTTGGGGAAGAGTAGCTGAAAAGATGTGTGGCAGAACTAGTACCTGGGGATACTAGTCAACAGCCTGCTGACCATAAGCCAGCAGTGTGCCCAGTGGGACACTGCATTTTCCCTGCAGAATGTGGCAGCAGATGATGAAAACTTTCTGCTACCAAAGTGAGATATCTTTGTTACTTTTACAACTCCACTACCCCTACAGAGCAATGAACAGGTAAGAAAATGCCAAGAAAGCCAAGGAAATTCTCCACAGTTTAGCTGCTTTTACAGCTTTTTTTTTTTTTGTCTTTGGACACCAATGAAACAATCATGACAGAAATCACAGGATCTCCATAACTTTAAATGCAATGTATGGTCAATCAAGTATAGCCCTACATTTAGAACCCTGGATTATTTTTTTTTAAGCATCAAAAACCGTCTTGATTTCCGTGTCATGTTTATACTACACTTTTTGGATTAAAGAATACATTTAGCACCTTAGAAAATTCTTCCTTAAAGCCTTGTCATGTTGTTTGCTGGAGAACTATCTACTTTCCTTGAATTTTTTTACACAGTTTATAGAAAAACACTCAGAACACAATTATAAATCATCCAACAACTAGTGAGTTTATTTCAGAGTAGAAGCTGCTGCTTCAAACCAGACTTCATTTCACTGTTCCTCCAAAAAGAGTTAAGGTAAATTTTCATCATTTACAAAATCCTTTTTAGGCTGTCAATTTTTCCTCCTCCTCTTGCCCTGCATTGGTTCAGGAAGCTGATGCCTTCCTCGCTGCCCATGCCAGCAGTATGTTAATTTTTCATCAGATCAACTGCTCAATGTGCCAGGAGGCAGCTGCTGTACTTCTGTTACAAAAGAAATGGTGCAGTCATACAACTGGAAAGGAATGCTCTATTTTTGCAGCAATCCACACTGGATTTGGTGTAATATCAAAGACACTTCTTGAAGAAGAGAATTGTTGTCAAATAAAGCTTGTCTCTTGGTTTAGTTTAGATTTTACAGATTCATATCTTCTGCTACCAAAACATCTTCTGGATACAGATACCAAAGGAGAAAAAGAGGAATATGATTGCTCATATTGTTTTTATGAACAACCTTTTCTAAAATTTGATTTACGGAGCATCAGTACAGTGCTTATTTTTAAAGGAAATATTTCATGATAAGAAATCTATCATCCACTACATCAGAGGAAGCACAGTATTTACAGATTGAATGAAGATGCAAGAACATAATTTTCTTGACTATATTACACCAGTTACATTGGATGCTTTCTAAATGGATTTACTCACCATACGCTTTCCAAATACAACGTGTTGCATGGGGTTGTTATGGCCCAGATGCAGGACTACTGAGAACTTCACTTTGTTGAACCTCATACAATTGGCCTTGGCCCATTGATCCAACCTGCCCAGATCCCTCCATAGAGCCTTCATTCCCTCAAGAAGACGAACACTCCCACCCAACTCGATGTTACCTGCAAACTTACTGGGAGGGAGCATGTGATCCCCTTGTTCAGATCATTGATAAAAATGCTACACAGAACAGGCCCCAACACAGAGCCCTGGAGAACATGGGTTTAATACTACGCTATCTAGAGATACATGATGGCGCATTTCAGACCAAAATAAAAATAATAATCTTGTAAATTTTATAAACTTAAATAAATTTTTGAATTCTCACCTAAAATTTACAAGGTGTGATACACTATTCAAGGCAAGATTTTTGTTCATCTCTCCATCACCAGACTGTAAACTATTAAATATAAAAATGTTTATGAATGACAAATTATATTTCTATTAATAGAACAGAAATATGTAAGCAAGCTACCTCACAAAATCCTTTCCTCCTCACATTAATATAAATGTGCCTGCTTTACTAAAGCATTAGAAGATTTCCAGCAGAAATAAACTTTTATAACCCAATTTTTCATTATTGCACATCCACAGACTAGAAACCCTGTAGTCGAACATCAGGAAAGTTGTATAAGTTTTTCAGAAAGGCAAATTTCGGAATGAAAGGCTTTTAATTTTTTTTTTCCCTCCATCATCTCTTACAATTAAGAATGGTCACAATTTGCTAACCTAATAATAATGACTAAATTGATAATAAAATCTTTCATCACTGTGAAACAAACTCAAATTGGTTGAAACACTCCGTATTTGAAAGAGTAAGATGCAAATCTCCGGTTTCTTCTGTCGGAGTCAGAGATATTTTTTAGACATGTGAAGATCAGAGGAAGTACTAGTCCTCCCATTCTGCATTTTAATAGAATTTGAAAAGCATTTTATTCACAAGAATTCACCTTTTAATCCTTCTGCTTTGACCAAGTATCAAAACAGATAAAACTTGTCAAGGAAGATCAAAATCTTTCATTGAAAGATGACGTCTTAAGAAACTGCTGATTTCATATTCTGAAAAAATGAACAAGTGGGATGGTACTAATTACTTGATTAAAAGGGAAAACACGTGAGAAGCCTCCACTTTCATTTTAATATCCTGATCACTCTCAGTAGCACAATGTAATAAGAACAAAGATTCATTAAAGTGTCCTTCATTTTTAACTTTGTTATGCAAAAATAGAAAATACTAAAGGGAGAATGTTTTATAGAGCTACTATTAGCCTCCAAGGATAAACCAAAAGAGAGATCACTTAAAATACTTAAGTTCAATTACACATTACCTATGAACTATGAACTGAATTCATTGTATGTTCCTTCACTAAAAAGGACTTAAATCAGACTGCCTGAGCTCCTGCAGGAGCATGGTCCTGGCAGGAGCTACAGCGTAAGGGGGACCCCATGCCTGAACAATCCATTCCCGAAGGTCTGAACCCTTGAGGAAGGCCCATGCTAGAGCACTTTGCGAGGAACTGCAGCCTGTGGGAAAGACCCTCGTTGGAAAATGTTGTGAAGACCACATCCCATGTGAAGGGCCCCATGCTGGAGCAGAGGAAGAACCTGAGGAGGAAGGAGTGGCAGAACCAAAGCATGATGAACTGACTGCAACCTCCATTCCCCATTTTCCTGCACTGCTCATGAACATGAGATAGAAGAGATGGGAGTGAAGTTGAACGTGTGAAGAAGGGAGAGGTGGGGGAAGGTGTTTGAAGACTTGTTCTTATTTCTGAGTATCCTACTCTGTTTAATAGGAAATAAATTAATTTTCCGAAATAGAGTCTGTTTTGGCCATGACAGTAGTTGGCGAGTGATGTCCGTGTCCTTATTTTGTCTCCTGAGCTTTCAGTCTTATTTTTTCCCCCATGACTTTTCGATAAGGGGGGACTGATACAGAGACTTGATGGGCACTTGCTGGTTAGCTAAGATCAACCCACCACATACAGCTATCAGTCTATTTTAAACTGCTTCACTCTAACCAATATAAATGGGGGTGTAATTAGGTGAACAGGTGAACCTAGAGAGCACAGGCAACAGATAATAGAACACAGCTGCTGCTCAGAGTACCTGTAAGCACAACCCTACTATGCCATTGATGAGATTATGGGGCCATGTGAGTTGCTCACGGTCAAAGAGGATGTTCCTATTCTCTCCTCCTTTTGTGTCCCTGGCCACCACAATGAGGTCAAACCTAGGCTAGTTTTCGGTTCAGATTAGTGAGCTTGTTTCCAAAGGTGCCGGATGAACATAAATACTGGAAAAAAGAAAGAAACTGCAGTGTGCAGCTAGGATTGAAGACAGCAGCAGGAATGGCAACAACTTCTAATGCTAGCGAGCTTCTAGCTCCACTTGGCTACGTGATTGTAATGTTACGTTATGCATAACCATGTTATGCATAGTGTTCCGTAAATGGTGTTTCCCGGTTGAGTAAAATATACTTCTGAGTACACTGCAGTGATTTCTTCCACTGTTTCCATTCGCTTAACACGTGAACAGGATGCTGGAATGTCCTGTCAATACAAACGCTATCCAGGACACACCCTCACACACACACACTTCCATAGAAAAACCCTCCTAAATAAATTTTCTTCAAGGGGTATATACCTTTAGATGGATGAAACGAAGGGGAATATTTTCAGTAAACCAAAGAAAAGTAGAATTACTATTACTTGGGAATGTACATTGAAAATAAGTTAACCTTAATAAATAATGAAAGGTATGGGTGCTATAAAAAAATTAAGAAGAATGCTTGTTATCAGAGAAGTAGTTTTCGTATATTATAGCTTTGTTATGAGTGATGAATATTATAACAGTATTTTGTTCGAGAGAAATGTAGGGGAGAGGGTTGTTGGCATTTCCCCTCCTCCAAAATACAGAACAATTTTTTCTTAAATTGTATGTGGTGAGACATACTTAACAGCCATCCCAGATTAAAATCTGGAATATCCTCCCACAGATCCAATTTAAGTGATGCAGTTAAACTGAGATTTATAATATTGTAGCTTCAAGAAAAAAAAAAACAACCAACAGAAAACAAGCAACTTCACCTAATGAAAATGACTCAATAGAATTTTGTTGGAGTTCAATACAAAACTAATGTTGAAGTCTTTGTTCCAAATGGCTCACATAACACCTAAAGAAAAATGAACATGAATTCTTTAATGAAAAAAGTGGAAGATGAAACTAGGTCACTGTATTGAATTCAGTTTAGTATTAGTTAATAATTGAGCAATTTAAGACTCATAGTAAAAGCAGATAAATAAATTCTCAACTACTACAGTTCTTTTTATGACAAACTTTTTTCTTGCAGAATATTGCCCCAGTAAAGTCCACTCTTCTAACTGGACATCTTTCCTTGTCCTTTGCCAGTAATTAATACAAAACAAAATCAGCAAGACAGATACCTATACTTTCACAATCTTTTACCAATCTTTCGACTAGATTATTTAACATTCTAGTTATTTCAAAAAAAAAATAAAAAAAACCACTCATATTTATAAATCTCATGACACCTAAGTTACAGTCCTTACTCTTAAAGGGAATGAATGACAGTAATTTATTCAAATTTATCAAAACAAATTGTGTGAATCTATATTGCAGCAACATATTTAAGGCTGAAATTGTTCTGCAAACAATGAATTGCCAGTGCACACAGCAACAGCCCAAACCATAAATCTTTAATATATTAACTTAAGTATGAGCTGTAATAGTACTGCTCTACTAATCCGAAGTAAACAATTCTACATGATGAAATGGCCGCAGATAAAAGCCCTGCCAAACCTACTCCCAAATAAAATTAATTATTAATAATCACCACATGTGAAATAATCATGCTGTAAAAACAGAGGTAGGAATCAAAGAGAACAGACTACTTCCACTCACCAATTCGCCCCCTACTTTTAGAATACTGTAAAAATTCAAGATATAGCTACCTATAACTAAAAATAATGGTTACTACTTCCAAATATCAGATGATCAGTTTGAAGTTAGGAACAATTCATTAGAGATAACCTAAGACTGTTTAATTAGTTAATTGTCCAGCATTACAAAGAACTCTAGAGCGTAAGTTCATCTCAGACTCAGCCACGGACCAGTAATAAAACTATGGCAACAAAAGCAGATAATTGAAAACTAAAGCAGAATAATAATGGACAAAAATAAACTATGTACATATTGTATTTTAGCATTTTGCCTATTTTGAAGTTGAGTTTTACAGTCTTGGTGATACAGCAAACAGCCGAAGAAGCTGAAGTTAGAATTTGTAACTAACATCTTAAGATAGAAGAATTACATATACCTAGGCTCAAGTGACTCCTTCCTTTTAGAGGAATACTTTATCAGTTTTCAACCCATAAAGTTAGAATCTTAAATACAGAAAATGAAAATGTATAATTTTTAAGCTTATTACCACCAGGTTATAAGATTAAAGATTTTTAACATAGTAGCATTGTGCATAATTTTCTCAACCCTCTAAAAGTTTGTTTGAAATTGGCCAAACTGGAAGGCTACTTCAAAATCCTCCAATATCTCCAAAAACAAGAAAAAGAAATTGATTTGGTCCTTCTTCCCACCTGGAGAAGGGCTGCAGCACTGTGGCAAGACTTCTATTTAATCCTTTCTGCTGGTTCAGCCCCTTCAATACCACATCCTGTCCCCCACTCAGGAGTTGTGAGAGACAGTCCCAGGAGACCTGGGATCTCTGGCAGGGACTTTTCAAGGGAAAGAAAATGAAGGTACTGATCTATCAAACTGAGTGTGGTGTGGTGGTAGGTAAGGACAGAGAAAGCCAGGGCATGCTATCCTGCTGTTGACAGCTATAAATTTGGCTTACAAGACCCAGACATGCTAACAGAAAAGGACATGAAAGCTGATGAACAAGCCACGTGTAAGCTTTTCCAAAGCTCTTCTGCAAAGTGTTCAACAGTTTTCAACTTTCCTGTTAACACAGTATCGCTGCTCAGTTCAGATCACAATTTCTTCCCTCAGGACTGTGCCACAGTCTAAAAAGTGTCAGAGAGGAAGGTAGTATTCCTTTACCTGGATATTTTCAGGTCTAATCTGTTTAAATTTCAAATAAAATGAACATGAAAGGAAAACGACTAAGCCTGTTTTTTTCTTCATCAGTCACAGATTTGAGTTTGTAATCAGAAGGTCTTCAGTCTGATTAATCTTCAATCTCTACATAAAAATCAGTTTACTGTGATATGCCAGTCATTTTAGACATGGCAGAAATGCCTGGCCTTATGGTAAGAACGTTAATTTCTAGCCAAACTGGATGCTGGGGAACAAAGCAGCACTTCTGGTCAGAAGTCCTAGAGAAGAAGTAATAAGATCTACCATGTTTCTGGGCTTGTCAAGAGATGACAGGGACAATCTTTACCAAGATTTTTTTTAAAAGACAAAATTTTTTTTAAAAGACAGAAATAAAACTACTGCAACCCCTGAAAGGGTATTAGAGCTACTGCAAACCACAGACTCATCACTTTGATGTTAAAAAAAACAAAAGGACCACAAACTTCTCTTATTCACATAAGAATGCCTTTATTTTTGCACAAGTTCTTCAAGTAGCAAAAAAAAAATAAAAAGGAAAAGTCTAAGACTGACAGTTCACTATTCAAAGTAATCAGTATATGGAAGGTAATTCAAGTTGTTTGCACAAATATCAACAAGGTAATCATCATACCAAATACTCTTAAAAATACAGCCTATAGAAAGGAAATCAGCAGAGATGTGATTTGTCCACAGGTATGCTTGCAGAAATGTTGGAATGGTTTTTCTTTGTAGTACAAAGACACTATTTTTTCTGGTTTGCATTTTAATAAGCAAGTTCTCATAAAGAAAAACTCTGGGTGCGGGTCAAGCTGACAAGAAATAAGTCACTCATATGCTGTACAGAAATAGCAGTAAGACGCAGAAAAGCTTAAAAAACCCCAAACAAACAAACAAAAAAAAGCACCAAACAAAACAACAAATGAAGAACAGGAATTTTGAATGGAATCTTCTTTAACTTGTAGTGGTTATTTACATGTCTACTACTCTAAGCAATGAACAGAGTACTTTCGGTTTTGCTCCTCTTGGGACGAGATCACTCATTTTTGCAGGAAAAGAAAAAGTAAAAAATCACTACAGAATTACAAAAATGCTCAATTAAGAATATAAAGAGTACTCCATACTGAGGTAGTCATAGCTTTTCTTCCCCTTCACCTGCCCCTAAAGTGCTAAGCAAAACATTACACAGTTTTTACCATAGGTTACTTCTAGTTTCAGCACATTTTTCTCAGAAGTAAATTATTCAGGCTGAGTCCCAAAACCTGAATCCCAAAAGACTTCAGAGATGCAGTAGCTGAAAGTAATCAGGCAGAAAGAGATCTGAGTGCGAAGTGAAAAAAAGCTTCAAAGATTAATCGTTCAGGTAAGCATTAAAATTGTTCGCACAAACATTTCATTGTCACAGTTCAAGTGCCCCTTAACTATTGATAAAATAGAAAGAAAACAGACTTTGTGTTTTAGCGTGAAATATAACAAGAATTCTTTACAACAAAATTTGCTTCGTTTGTGAGAATGGAGAAGCAGGTCACCTATCCAAAAACATAAGCACACTGTCAGAAAAGGTCAGTATCTAAATTAGTTGTTAAAAGAATTGTTAAAAGTTTTTAACAGTATTACTACCTCAAGTGAGGAAATGCTTGTTTTTCCAATGGATTACGTGAACTGACATCAAGTTTCCTTCTCTGGAGATATTCAAAACCTGTCTGGACACATTCCTGTACAACCTGCTCTAGATAAAGTAGCTTTAGCAGGAGGGAGTGGACTAGGTCTCCAGAGCTCCTTTCCAACTCCTGTCAATCTGTGTTTCAGTGACAATTTAATATAATGCAGGTTACTTGACTAATAAAATAAATCAGTATAAACTAAACTCTGGAGTCCTCAACACAAAAAAAGACATGGATTTGTTACAGCAAGTCCAGGAGGGCCACAAAGATGATCAGAGGGCTGGAGCACCTCCTATATGAGTCGGGATTGTTTAACCTAGAGAAGGCTTCAGGGAGACCTTACAGCCGCCTTCAGTACTTCAAGGGGGCCTACAAGAAAGATGGGAAGGAGCTATTTATCAGGGAATGCAGTGATAGGAAGAGGGGTAACGGTTTTAAGCTGAAAGAGGAGATTTAGATTAGATTTCAGGAAGAATTTTTTCACTGTGAGGGTGCTGAGACACCAGAACAGGTTGTCAAGAGAAGTTGTGGACATCCCATCCCTGGAGGTGTTCAAGGCCAGGCTGGCTGAGGCTTTGAGCAACTTTGTACAGTGGAAAGTTTCTCTTGCCATGGCAGGGGGGTTGAAACTAGATGATTTTTAAGTTCCCTTCCAACCCAAACCACTCTATGATGCTATGAAAATGAAATAAGGAAATAATTACAATGAAGTGCTTTAAAAATATCTGTCCACACCAACTAGCCCAGAGAAACTGAGCAGCCTAAACATCTGCCATGGCAAGGGGAGAAAGACCTTAGTATTACACATTAATTCCACTTCTAACACTCAAACATCCATACAGAAGCCTAGAGCTTGGCAGGGCACATACAACATACTTCAAACTCACCTTGGAGGAATACAGTGCCTACCCGCCCCTACCTTTTCAAATTATATTTGTAAAGTCCACAGTTATAAACATACCATAAATCTGATAGTTTAACCGAAACTGCTTTTTGGCAATACAGACTTGAAATCAAAGTATGAAAAAACATGTTGTAGTGAGGTGAAGATCAAGTCCAAGTCAAAGATGGAAGCCAGATGACCAAAAAACAAATAAGAAAGCAATTGCGTATTAAACATTGTAATTAGCACGGCCTTTTTCAGCCAGAATCAAGACGTTAAGTGTTAGAAATGAGAGCATAACTCATACAGCAGTAACTACACACCACTAGGGAGAAGTGGTTTTTTGCAGGCTCCAATTGCATCCTATACTTACCTTCCCTCTTTTTATCCAAGGTTCACTTTCTGACTATTAAGAAAGACTGCAGGTCTGATGACAAAGACAACAGCCACAGTGACTCAAATTATTTTACTTTGTATTTCTGTTATCCTTCAGAAGGGGGCTTCTATCTTTCATTTCAGACGTTAGTAGTGGGAGGGAATTATATTAATATTTCTGTTTCTCAGAGCACTCTTGGCAGAGTTTTGGTAGCATCTATAAACTACATCATAAACAAAATCATCTGTCCTAGTTTTATTCAAACCTATAAAACGTTACTGTCACAAAAATCTACACGACAAATCTGGCTTTTGGACTGCCTTTCAAATAATTTTCTCAGCAACATTTTTTGTAAGGGACATCTTTCTTTGTATCAAGACACAATTTGGTACAGTGATCTGTAAGAGTTCCAGTGCACGCTGGCAATGTACCTGCTCAGTAGGCTTGTGCTCACAGCATCTCGAGGATTAGGGTTCACACTCTTCCACTGTCTGTCTAGAGGATCCACTGATGCTACAAACTTAAATGTGGATGTTTTAAACTAAGAAAGAGAAAGTTGGACTGGGAATTGCTGTGTGATCGCAAAATACAATTATGTGCCAGAGACACCAGAGAGGAAGCTGGAAACTGGAAAATGGAAGACCTCACCATTAAAACTCTGTACTCTCAACTGCACTTTGTAACCCACAATAGGGGCACTGCAAACTGTTTGCAAACTAAAAATAAAATTAGAGTATTGATTATAGATACATACATTCTTCTGAATATTAGGCCGGAGAACCCAATTTTAATTCTCTACACTCGAAGCTGGACTACTAGTAAGCTACTCATGCCAGCCCAGTAAACATTCACAATTTACTTCGTTAACACATTTTACAATCATCTCTGTATGCTTATGTAATGGCTTATTTGAAGTCATGTCATTTGTGAGGAACACAGAATTTCTCCACAGTTGCACTGGGGAGAGAGCGAATAAATATAATCTAGCTAAAGCCTTCAAGGAAGAAATAGCGTTCTATATCATCAAAGACCCCACACATACCACCTGATATAAGAATTCACCACAGTACCTTATTAGATCTTTATAAAACATGCTAATGCTGGTTTTTTCCTATAACAGGTGAAAGCAGAGGCAACTCAAACACTTTGTAACTGTTTGGTATCCCATCAGAAAATTTTATAATAAACTTCTTGTGCAGTTGCATAATGGAGAAGTTTATAAGATCTTTATGTATGGTGCCTAAGATTAAATAAAACTTAAAAATTAAGATTATTAGCAAGATAATAGTGAAAGGAAAAAGAAAAAAACGGTCATTACCTTGTACTGAACCTGTTAACTTTATCCGTTTCTTCCAGCATTCAGTCTACGTTAGTGCCATGCTAGTCTCTGGCCCAGGGGATTACCAAAATCATCTCCTTTAAAGAAACAGGTGCAGGTACCAGTAAGCCACCCACCCCAGGGAGTGGCAAACAAGAAGATGGAAATTTGTTACATTTTGCATTGAAAGCAGGTAGCAAATCAATGTCCTTATCTGGTCAGCATTCTTGCTAATGATTAATCTACGCTATTCTTTTTGTACAGTACTATCCTTAAAACTTTATTACATTGTGCTACCACTACATGTCACTAAGTAAAGACTAAGAATGTTTTTAGTAAGGCTTGTAGAATTTTATGTAGATGGATCCTGTTATTATTGTGAAGGTAAGAGCTACCTTAAAAAAGATTAAGCTGAAACTGTCAGTTTAAAAAATATTTAATAAAAGCAAACAGAAACAAAACATCACAGATATGTTTTAGTATCCTAACCTGTAAACAAACAAACTGAACTGTAATATTGTTTAAGTTGTACCTATACAACTTCATGTAAGCAAGCATTAAATGGGTCATTGCTTTACAAAGAGTATTCTAAATGCATGTTACTTCTTCTTTGAGGTAGGGGGGTACACTAGGCAAAGAACCTCAGTTTCAAAGGATTCTTCCTCCCCAGTGCAACAGAAGTGATTGTTTTAACAGTGACGTTACTCTTCCACTCAAGACAACTAGACGAACATAAAATCTCCTGCTGGAAAACCAATTGCCTTAAAGTTTGCATATTTTATTTCTTGAGATCTACTAAAACAGTAAATGGAATTAAAACTTATGGAGAAACCCAACCACCCTTACCACTGAATTCCACAGTGTTTCACCCTGAGTGGATCCATCATCGCATACCTAGATGTGTAACTCCCAGTTCAGGTCTGTACACAGTGCTTGTTTCTTTCATGTAAGCTATCTGAATCGAGAGGTTTAATAAAATATTTTTTGTAACTGCACAACAGCGCACATGCAGCTCCATGGGCACCATGAGACAAACTGTGCCAGGCTGTCAGAAGCCCGAGCTGCAGAGTTCTGTTGGATTTCCATGGGATTTCAATCATAGGTAAAGGCTTACTTATTAGTTCTGTACATCAACAAAATTTCACCACCAGTCATATTGCTATAGTTCCCTACAGGTAACGTGCTGAACTAAAACAAACTATTCAGACCAAGTTGAAAGAAGCAATTTTGAAGAAGCAGGCACTGGTGCCACCATTACCCCTGCAACCAGATGCCTCAGAGGCCACAAACTCTTTTTATTACTTACTTAGGCTCCATGCTCCTTTTAAAGGCAGTTAAATAAAGAGACAGCTGCAGACAGAGCTTAACTTTTACAGAAATGAAGATGGGCAGTGCAGAAGAACATTTGGGCAGAATAAAGATGGCATAGAAAAGAGAAAAAAAACAACATTGTTTAGTTGCATGTACTCTTCAAGCATTTTTAACGTAACTGCTAGAAGGAAGGTAATCTTCATTCCCCTACCACATACCCAACAACACAGAAGAACTTTCCAGAAACTGGCAACCAGCAGTTGAGTCATCTCAAATTTGTTTTAAAACGGTTTTAAAAGATTCTAAGTATAGATTCAAAGAAATTACCATTCAGGTTTTAAAGGGGAACACAACAACAGGATACTGCAAGCATTCTCTACTAAGAACAGGAAGAATTGGTTCTAATACTGCTTCTGCTTTCCCCACATGTGAATTTTCCTATTCATCCCTTTCTCAAAACAGACAATTCTATTTAATATCTAATGACTTATCCAGTACTTTCTTAGGTGTTTTGTATCAGGTATACCAGATGATAAAACAGCTGCATTGATTATCAGTCTTAGCACTGTAATTTGACCACAGAGAATCAAATCAGATTTTGCATAAAGCTGCAAAGAAAAACATTTTCTATATTCTTAACATATTTAGCAGTCAGAGAGGCCTGATACAATTTGATGATCATTGTGACACTTTTCGTAGGGGAAAAAAAACCACCCCAAAATACCATCAAACACAGCTGTATTAATACAAGCTTTATTTAGCACTACACAAATAAAAGCCAATACTGCTTTCTTTCACGATACTGACAGCTTTCAGCAGCTATTGCTGATGTGCTGCAGACAACAGATACACACAGAAGCATCTCTGCACCATGTGGTTTCCTACCATCCAGCAAGAAGACTTTGACTACAACTGCCCTTCCAAGATGCTACCCTAAAATTATATGCAGTGTGTCCTTGAGAAGTTTGCTTTCCTGTTAAGCACCTATTGGTTTTAAAGGACAGGAAACAAAATAATCATAAAAATCCATTACCAAGCAGACTGCAAAACCAGGTATACAGTAGCAGTCCTAATTCCAGTTTTGTCAGTCATAATGTTGTACAAATTAAGAATTAGAATCATAAACCAAATCATAAACCAAACTAACTAACTAAAATCTCACAACCTTCTTTCTAAAAAGTGGGTTTATAAAGCAAATCTACCAGTTATTCATAAAATTTTACTTGTTGATATAAACTACGCAGATGACTTTTAAAAATATCATCAAAAAAGGTCAAGTTGTTTTCTTGTTCAAATCAACCATACCAGAACAAATACTTGCAAAATTGTTTTCCACTAATAGCTACAAACATGTCCACTAAAAGCCAGAAATCACAGATTTTCTTCCCACACCGTTGTACTTCACCCATAACAAATCAAATGCTTGTTCGTTTACTGTGGCTATGAGATAACAGAAACATCTTCACCCTTAAAACACCTAGCTGAATTCACTTAAGAAGATTTTTTTGGTTAGTTTTCACTTGTTTGTTTTGAATTGGCAGTTTATTTAAACTGAGGCAAGTCCCTTCCCAATTCTGCACAGAGTTGTTGGTCCACCCCTTCAGGATAAGAGAGAGGGAACATACAACAGGGCTATAGAATTAAACAGCTTTATGCCGACTGAAATGAGAACACATAGATTCCACCTAAATAATGCAATCTATGAGCAGACTCAACACCCTTAATTAAAACAATGCAAACAGCAATTTCAATTTTCCAATGACACCTACTCTTTATAGTGGAGGGTGGAGGGTTTTCCCAGTTAACAGGTCATGATTTTAAGTTCGGCTCATTTTGAAAACTGTACTACACCTCAAGTACTAACATCAAAGAACTGCTTCAATTTCCACTGCTTGTGATGGTCATGAACATGGCCTGAGTTGAGAAAAACAAGCTGCCCGAGAAAACTGTTCTGGCTTCCCAGTCCAGACAGCAACCTGCTACTTATAAGTTAAGATCTATAAAAACAACTGAATTTCAAATAGGGAAACTGCAGCACAAGTGTTTTAACCTTCATCTAGAGCACCTCCTCTGTGTCTGCTTTGATCAGCAAGAAAATATTTATTTTTTAAGTTTAAAATATTGTACTTCAAAGTTCATTGTATGTTTCCTTGAAATGAATACTTAACCTTTGTCTTTGATCTTTTGTGCCAGGCTGTGAACTCTAATAGACATGACTGAATTGTTTCTACTTAACACCTATTTTTAAAGATGTCCAAGAAAACACAAAAAGGACATAAAGATGTTATATTACATAACAAAGTAAAACTAGAGATCTGACTACATAACAGATTAAGAAAAAAAAACTGACAAAGGATAAGTTAAAGACAAATAAGTTCCCTACTAGTGAAAAAACATTTACATTTCTGTGGGTTTACGAAGACTTTTTCGTCAGTGTAAATTTGATCTTAAACTCTCTCAAAAACTTATGAACATTTTCTTACACAGAGAATTCTGAATTTTACAAAATATTATCTGCAAAACAGAAAAAAATAAAGAAAATCTACAAAAAAAGTCTTCGGCATTGCCTAAAATTGGAAACATTCTCACTTCTATGTTACCGTAGTACAAATTCACCACTTTCTAGAAGCCATAGTAGACACTAAAGTTCAGAAGAATGTTAGTGACCAACGGCATTATTAATAATTGTTACTTTAGTAAATATTACAAGCTTAAAATTTCTGTCTTATTCAAGAGTATAGATTTGTTTTCCATTTATCTTTAATAACTTGGGGCAGGGGATAGACATTTAACTAATTAGAGAACTTAAAAACAATCTCATAATAACCACAAAAGCTTCTCCTGAGAACACCCTTTCAATTAGGTGAGATCACGCTTATGTTCAGCGCCAATACTGACAGCACTCAAATATACTTAATCTATTGAGTTCTACTGGCATTTTAATTGCTATAGCAAAACAATCTATTACATCTACAATGGCTTCACAATTTTGTGACATTAAAAGAAAAATGCAAATTCTTTCACTCAGAAAACCAAAAATGCACGTTTTAGGCGTAAATTTTGCACTTACGTACATCACAATATTACATATGAGTATTTGTTTTCCTTTTCATTTTCGCAGTATCATTATCTAAAACACAGCATAAAGTTTTTAAGGCTACATTGTCACCAAAGGATTTCATGATCTGCTACCCCACATAAACACAACAAAAAAGGTAAAAGATGGAAGATGTAGCTTACCTCTGTTAAATTCAACATAACACAAACACCTGTGCAACATTCAATCCAACTTGAAGAGTAATACACACATACGTACCACTTAAACTGCAAATAAAGCTAGGAAAAAAATGATAGTACACTACTGAGTCACAAAATCATTCCAAAAGAATACCGAGGATGAAAAGTACAAAACACTTACAAAACCTATTTTTTTTGGTACTTCTGTATAAATGTGGATATCTCAACTAGTATATCTAAGTCTATATCTAAGACTACTTCACAAGCAATCTCTAAATTGTACAATTTACTAAATTGTACTCCCAGTGCTTCCATGATACAAAGAAGTAGCTAATTTACCACGCAGATTGCCAACTGAAGCGCAAGTTTACCCAAGCCATAAGCTGCAATAAAATTCACCCACACCACAGCACTGTTCCCAACAAATCACCACACCAGTTCTATTAAAACCACACCATCCTCAATAAAACTCATGAGAGCTACTATATGCCATCATTAAACAGGACACTTATAAAGGCTTATATTGGAGTCAAGAGGTAGGTACAGCATTTTCCTATTAGGCTATCACATTTTAATCACAGAAGACAAACAAATACTTTCCATTCATAATTTTTACATGAAAAAATCTATTACTGGTGACTTCTTCTATATGGTAACTCCTATTAGTGGTGAGCTACTAAAACCAACAAGTAAAATAAAATGTACACTGCATACTTAATTCCTTGAAAGAGTACAGATTTGTAACATTTCATTAAGTCTGAAGAACAGAACTGCTGTAAGATTTCATATTTTTAGGCTGATGAATTGAAAAAACAAAGATAGTTTTGCACCAAATCAAACTCGAGTTTTTCCCCAAATAATAAGAAAATCCCAAATATCACTTTCTCGGGATGAAAGAAGCACATTCGACTTCTTTTACTGCCCCAAGTACAGTGACCTTCCATCTCTCATCTTCCAGGACACAATTTTCTATTTGACACAAACATACACAAAACCAGACAGATGTCTTTCCTGAAATCACAAGTTAGGGATTAAACAGTTTCTCCCTTTTTGTTGTAGAACTAATGGCATGCTTAGCTGTTTGGGTTCTGCTGTGTTTCTTTGAGGATGACATGACAGCTAGACAAAAGAGGGAACTTAATCAGTCATCTCTCTCCCCTGTGAAACCAGTGCTTCTTAAGAAACCAGTCAGTTTAAAAGAGGGAAGAGCCACTGTTATTAGCAGATCTGCACTGATCTACCTTCATACTCAGCCAAACTGATGAATTGTTTCAGGACTACTTAGCAAATTCAGCAGCACCTTGCTCTGATATTCACTGAAAAGTTATCAGATCTAATAGGTCTACAGAAGTGATTACTCCAACATGGCACTGAGGCCAAACTTGGAGTTATCAGCCCAAGGAATGCCTGAGACAGCCCTGTTTCCAGGTAAGTTTCCTCCAAGCAGGAAAGGGAGGGAAGGCACACTACAAAATACTTCACAACTCTTTGGATCTAGGTTAGGATATTCTAGGGAAACCTCAAGGAAACGTCACACTCTCCGATCTCTTCCGATTGATTACAAAGCCGACTCTAAATAATAAGCCACTGCAACACTGACGTTCTTGATTGAAGCAAAAAGCCTAGCATGATGAAAATTTGCTAGTTAAAACAAGCAGAAGCAGTAAGTCAAGTATTGTGAAATGTGCACTGGAATACTACAACGTTAATTTTAAATAAACTTACTTCCAAGAACAGGATGATGCCTTAAGGCCACTGGAGCATGCTAAGCTGGCCAGAGCTAGTTTTATGGTTTTAATAGCAGAAACAAAGGAGCAGAGAGACCCGAGTTCACTGAGAGGACACAGTGCTGAAGAAGAGAAGATGAAGTAAATGGCCACCAGAGTCCTCTGAGGATCACCAACAGACTGTCACCTCCCCAAGGGGATTTCAGCAATAAAGCACTACAGAATAAACTACAATCCACTTTTCATTAGTATCTTTAATGATAAGGCAAAAGCCCTCGAAGCCTTCAAGTTACATTAGGGATTTGGTTAAAAAAAACGCAACCAACGAACCAAAAAAACTCCCCATGTTACAGTGATTGTAACAGCAATACAATCCCCCTTCACTAGTCCATCAGCAGTGTTTCTCTGCGCCTGAAGCATTTAAGTAACAGAGCAGTTGATCCACCACGCTCCTCATGCACTGTAGTTTCAGTTACGTTCAAAGGACAAAAACAGCTGATAAAAGTTCCCCTTCGACAGCATCAATAAAAGGTTCATCAGCCTAATTCTACCTCTTAACTCAAAAAAAAAAAAAAAAACCACAAAAAAACCCCCCACCAAAAACCCCAACAAAACAAAAACCAGAGCTACTGGCCTTGCTCAAATATTGGAAGTCAGACACAGAATTCAGTCTTGCAGAGAGGTTCAAGACTTTCAGCCAGATGGTCTGGTTTAGTTCTGAGCTTAGAACTGCCTCCTGACTCTCACTCTCTTCTACTGAAAGTCACTAATGGATTTACATTCAGAAAAATGAAAATCAAATTAATTCCCAGTATAAACTGTGCAACTTTCACTGAAGTCAATATATTCTCAGCAACACATTCAACTGAAATCCTTTTACCATGAAATTAATTCTAGTGCATTGGAAAGAAAAACAAATCAAAACAAAAATAACAACACAAACCTCCCGTCTACAAACTCTGAGCTAACATATGATGGAACTGCAGGAACAACAGTACCTTACTGAACCATAAATTAATGCCACTGCTAGGTGCATAGCACTGCTCCTATTCTGAGGTTAAATAGTCAAAAGAGTGAGACCAAGAAGGCAAGTTAACTGTGTGACTTCAAAATTTTGACTTTTAGTCAGGAGAAAGAAAAAAAAAAACCCACATAGTAAATCCTGCTTCCCACTCAAGCAGAACAAGCTAAATATACTAATATTCCTAAGATCAGACAGCAATATTTTTAGAACAGGAGAACATAATTTCAGAAATAAATGCACTAGTGGAATGCAAACATGTTACACATCAATATGGAATGGAAGTACTTATAACCCCCCCAGAAATTCAGGAATCCATTCATAAGAATAATACCAGTTCTGCCTGTTTTATTACTGTTTTGTTTCACACATCTACACCAACACGTACACATGGTTCCAAAACAATAAAAAAAAATTAAGTCACTTAAAGAATTTTATGCAGTCAATTTTCATGCAGCTACATAGGGGAAAATCTGTGCCTCAGGGGCACAGTGGAAGGCAGATCTCTGGAATAATGCCAAAAAAATAGAGAGACACACAAGTGTCATGTATGGATTTTTCTACATTTGTATCCCCTTTGATTAAAGGGATCAACCTTACCGAATTATGTGAGAGCTTATTCCCAAGTAATTTTATTTATTTTGATAAAACAAAAAATCTTACACACATCTGGTCAGCAAATCTTCACATGATTAGGATGCAACTTTCCTCCTGTTGACTAAAATGCAAGCCACGTGGCCTTCATCTCCCCATCCCACATTATAATGATAAAAAACAGGAGGAAACTAAGTAAACATCACTAATTAATTCTAAAAACATTCCTTCCATTTTAATTAACTTATTTGGGGAAAAAAGGCTGAAGATCCATTTTGCTATACAAAGTAGCTTAAACCTTTGTGTTGGAGGAGAACCTGGCCAGATCAAGTAGGCCAAGAAAGGCAAGCTGTCCGCAACTCTGTGCCCCCACATCCAAACTTAGTAAGGTTACACATGTATTCTCACTAAGCACATACACACAAAGCACACATATATACCACACATGTAACTATAAACTTGGCCAGTGACACAGATCAGACAGACACAAAGAACACCAGCAGCCTCATTCTGTTATACTCTCACTGAGCAGGATAAAGGTTCACTGACAAGAAGATTCACTGTATGCAGTATGGGTACCTCCAGCAGCTGGGTTCAGACACTCATTCTGCCCAGTATCTCGTCCCTGGATCCCAGTGTCCCCAGTTGCTGGCACCTGGACCACATGTGCACTGCCATTGCTGTCACAGTCTCACTCATACACATGCAGAGATGGCTAACACTCCTTGGGTCCCCCAGTAGCCAAACGCTTGTGGTCTCACCCACAGAGACCCACAGTAGCAGTTCTCACCCCTACCGTCCCCTAGACCTACAGTCTGGCTGGCATCTGGCTGGCACCCTCCTGGTCCCCTCACTAGCCAGCTTCTCCCATGGCCTTGAGAGAAATGCAGCTGCATCTGTCTCCCAGGCCACTTCACCTACTCAGTAGCTAGTCTGGCTTTACCTTTACTATCTGTCATACTCCCACTCACACACTCCTACTCAATCCCGTTGCTGATGCCAGGGACACACGGGGCCTCATGACCCTACGACACACTCCAGTTACTGAAATCCATTCACTCCGGTCTCTCCAGCCTCTACACCACTGCCACATGGTCCCTCCAGCCTTCAGTGTGACCCTACTGGCTGCACAGAACAAGTGCCCTCACTGGGAAAGAGTTAGAAAGGAATTTAACAAATAGACAGGAAAGACTGAGCTGTAGGGCGTATCCAGACAAGCATATGCACAAGCATACTAGTTGCAAACTGGCCCTTTTTTAACCCCTCATCCCTCTATTTTCCCAACCTCTGTTCACCTTGCAATCGCCTCACTCCATTCTTTCTCCTGACTTTGGTTCCTGCCCTATACATCCCCTAAGTAGCCTTGTGCAAACCCTGTAATGTGTCTCACGCCCTGGGTGGCATTTTCCCCTGATCTTAAAGGACTTCCCATGTTGATTCATCTTGATGGATTTCATATCTGGACACAAGAAAGCTCTGGGAGGCTATCCAGGCAGGGTGCTTTCCTCCTTTTGAGTCCTTAATATGAGGTACCCCTACTGCCTACCTTTGTGCTCTTGTGCTCTTCCAAGTTTGGGGAGACCAGGCCTTTGAAGTGCGGATGGCTCCCGTGAAGGGCCAGAGAACAGCTGCAGCAGGATGTTATTTGGGTTCTCCCATCTACCATTGCTTCTCTGCTCTTTCACAGGTGTGCAGACCACCTTTTGTCACATAACCTAACACTTTAGATTTTAATCAAACAGATAGAAAATAAATACTAACATTAATCTTGCTGCAGTAGCCTTCTATGCCACTCCTGCTTGAAAATTTTCAGGGGTAAGCGAGGGTGTTGTTATTTAAAAACAACACACCCCTAACATCAGATCTTGAACTGAATTCCTGTGTGCACAAACAAGGTCAAACATTTCTCCAAGATCTCTATTTGAATAATAATTTTCCTACATTTTAGGCAAAACATTCAGAAACCATCCATCTAAACTACCTAAATCAATTAAATAAAATCTCCTGAGCCAAGCAGCTCTTCTGCTTCACAGCTGCACTTCAACAGAGATATTGTAAAAATTATAAAAGCCCACAACAATTTTACAGTGTGGTTCCATTTTATGGCTAAGGTAATCAAGCAGGGCGTGCTCAGAGCTCATGCTCCATACGGCAGTTGACACCATCCTCTCTATCGTGACAGACTTTGTGAGTCCCCAGCTTCAAGTAGAATAGGTTCATCTCACTAATTTAGTGGAAAAGCTGTTTGTTTTGTTGGAGATCAGGTTTCTGTTACATTGGTCAACTCGATGAACTCATCCTATGACTGCTGTAACGGAGAGAAGAGCACCAGGAGAATGACGCCAAGAAAACCAAGAGCAAAACTACTCTTTTTAGTAGTATCCAGACAGTGAACCGATTTAACATCATCAAAATTATGTTTTTACATAATAAGCATCAGCTTATACAATCTTGTTCTCTTGTTAAGTAACAAAGGGTTTCCAATTTAACCTGTTCCAACCTTTTTTTTTCTTTAATAACTTCTCCTTCAGTCCATTTTTAACTTAACTACCTCAGTCTCTCCATTCTCAATATCCTTTTGAAACTCCCTCTCATTCTGTGATGTCCTTCTGTATTGCCAGTATTACAGACTCAAAAAAAGCATGTTTGTTTTGGGTTTTTTTTTCAAAGTAGTCTTTAACATTTCCCCCAGTTCCCTTAATACTGCTTGCTTTCTGCTCAGAATGAAGAAAACATTGAATGATTAATGACACCACTGTAACCGAAGATCTCAAGTACCTCCACAACTATAGCAATACAAATAGAGTATATCCAAACATGCACCCCTATAAATGACCGAAGAGCATTCTGGTGGAAAAACAAACAATAAGTCTTGTTTCTGTAACAAACTGTTTGAATGTGCAATCTTAACATATAGTCAAAAGCCCTGGAGGGGAAAAGATCTCCCATAAATGAAGAAGAAAAAGAAGCCCTCAATCCAAAACTACTGCTATGTCATTAGACAGAAGGAGTCAGTAAAGAAACAGATGTCACTTTTTCCTTGCTACATGTACTACTTATTGAATGGATGTGTCTTATGGGCAAAAGCAAAGAAAATTCTTAAAACTGCTACTCAAAAATAATATTAAATAGTTTCCACTGAGTACAGAATTCTATTTTTTCTCCTCTGCCAGGATACACAGCAGGAAGAACTCTCAGAAAGAAGGTAAAAAAATAAATAAAATCAGGATTCCTCTCACACAGGAAGTGCCAGTTGTCTGCAACTAGCTGAACACAGCTTACTTTTCCTTGCTCTTTTTTGAGGTCATTTAAAGAACTGCTCAGGATATGATTATGTAGAATTAAAATGGACTAGAATTGAAATTTCATGTCCATCTATGTACGTACACAAATTGTCAGCAGACCAACAGTGTGATGTGTAGGCAGATCATTAGCCTTCAGAACAGCATTCAACAAATTTCCTCCAATGGCCAAAATGTTGGCTTTCTTTTTTTTTAAAAAAAAACTAAAATAAACAAAATCTTTGTTTCCATTCAATGATAACCACGTAAAATTGTTCCCATACACAAACTAACAGAATCAAAGATACTTAAAAGCAAATTTAGGAAGTAGTAATGAATAGCTGTCATTTTAACACACTTAAAATTATTTCTGGTATGCTGCTTTTAATTGAGACCATAGTGAAAAGCAAATGCATCTGCTTGAGAGAAAATACAAACACAAAAAAGGTAATTAATAAAATGGTGGCTTCTGGGACAAGAAAACAGTCCAAAAGATTATAACAGTGTTACTTGCTAGCATATACTACAAAAAAATAACATGTCAAACTACTAATTGCATTTCAAAGGTTAAATATGCTACAGCAGTTGTGAATATCTAGATTCAATGCAGCAAAATTAAAAATTGTGTTTCTATCTGAGTAAGATTTTTTTATTACTCATTTTAACAACTCTAAAAAATGTTATAGTGGACTTCGACTTACGGCCAGAACACGGTCCATCTACATTTAAACACAGAAAGTATTCAGTATTAGTGGTAACTGGACTGGCAAAAATGAAGTATTTTAAGTTTTTATTTCATTTTGCACATTTGCTTACTCAAGAAAGATAAAGAGGTCACACTTTCTATGATAAAATATCCTGTTAATTTTTAGCTTGAAAATGACAATATTTATGATCAATTTAGAATATAGATTTGAAGAGTAAGACTTCCATTTTTCAAAGTATTTGGTTTGTTCTTTTGTAATTCAACTTCCAGATCAGCTCCATAGGTACAGGTTCACTTTGCCTCACTGAAAAAACATGTCAAAAAGTACACAGAAAATTTAATAAGAACAATTCACAAAGATGAAAACCATACCCCCGTATACACAGCCTGCTCTACTTACATAAATTTTTCTTTTCCCTAATTGAAATCTTCACTTTTCTTCCAAAACAGTCTCTGGATTGTATTCTTAATATTCAGAATCATAATTTTGTTTGCATTTAAGCCCACCACCAAGCCTCTCGACTACGTGAGATGCTATACGAGATGCATATATACGTAACTTATTCATATAACACAATACTGCTCAAATTAAATTCAACAGAAAAACTATAAACACATTGTAATCAGCTCTTTTTCCAGAGTCTTCAGGAGGGGAAATGAGTTGATATTTAGTCTTAATTTCTTCTGCACAATTAAGTAAAACTTTCGACATTTAACTAATCAGTTTCAAAGCTCTGGCTTTAATACTTTCAGGGTTGCTGCTTTTTTGCCCCAAATCTTGAAATGCAACTTTAAAATAATTCAAATTCTAATAGTCAAACATAGTCAAAACAGTTAAATATTCTGTTCCGAAACATTTTATACATCTTTTTGTCCTTACTTGCTGAGTAACCTTCCAGATTAGAACAGAAAAGATGCACATCTAAAGTCATAAAACAAAGGACTACACTATGACCAATACAAGGTTGTGTTTAGTACATAAAGACTTCTTTTTTAAAAGAAAAAGTATGAAAGATAACATACACCAGCACTGGAAGGGGAGTTGGCTTCTTCAGATTACCTAAAATATTCTTCTCTATATTACTATCCAAATAGCTAGGCAGTCAAGTAGAGAAAAAAAGTAGCACACATCTTTATACTAGAAAGCAAAACATCCTTTACATAGGCTTAAAAATATCCAAGAAAAAAAAAATATTTTTCACCAGACAACCTTCCTCATTCTTCTAATGCAATACATCTATCGTGACTAGTAGTATTTCTACATCTCGCGCGTAGTATTCCACTGGCTAGACACTCAGAATAGGTTCGGTGTCCAAGTGGCTAAGTGTTTTAGTAATCAGTGCATAGTAAGCACTTTGCTTAAGAAATGTCAATAGACGAGCACATTTCCAAAGACCTAGTGGCAAAGCAAACCAATGGACATGAAAACAAAAAACAAGGAAAGAAAAATGTATTTGTACATTTGTACAATGCATTTTTATGATGTATACTTAAGGGCAAGGAGGTGGGGGGGATGGGGAAGGTGAAGGGTAAATTGGTGGGCTTGTGCAAAAAAGACCATCTCACAGAGAACTTCCTGCAGCCCCGAACTCCCTTTCAACAAATTTGTTTCCACTTACACTAACAGTTCTTTCCTCCATTCCCACCTCAGTCCCAAAATTCTTCTACTTTTAAGCATCAACTACATAGATTGTTTTTTAAGCAAAACATCATCAAGTTTTCAGGGTGGAGAAATCAAAATACAATAAACCCAAGATGAAGTTACAAGGAATTAAAAGACTTTGAAAAAGACATTTATTATAGTTCTGCATTTATTATAGTTCCTGCAGTACTGGGGCTTTTTGTTTTATTTTGGAGCGGTTTCATTTTTTGTTGCTTTTTGCTAAAAGACAGAATCAGATATTTACATACTGACCGTGACTTTTTGCAACCATGGTAATTCTAAAGCAATGCAGAAAACTAGACCAGGAGAACGAAAATATCCAACTGTGAAACCAAACAGTTAACAGCTTAGCATCTCAGCCTTACAAATAAGCATGGCTTGCAAGGCCAAAATGTACAGGAGTCCCCCAAGTTTCTCACAAAATCAGTTCCTTCAGTGTTTGATTATGTTTTTTCACTATCCAAGATAAACAACAGAACCTTTGCTTTCCTAAAGAGTAACAGTATATTTCAATAAGAATCCACATTTCCTTATACAAGCAAAACTGAATGCAGAATAGTTGCATAAGAGTATGCTCATCCACTACTCTAATATGCACATAACGAAGACAAGAAAAAAGAAAAGGTAATGTGAGCTAGGGGTTGTTGTCTTGTTTTAATAAAAAAAGCTTAAACATTTTTCTCTTATGTAATGCTCCTATTACATAATTTGTGTTCTCTTATGATTTGAAAAAGGCTCTGGGAATTTTAATTGGTAAGAACTCCCTAATTACTACATAAACCATTTTTTAACTTCAGGCATTTTTACTTTGCCTTTTTTCTCATATTGTTGAGGATCAGCTAGACTTCAAAGAGTTTAAATAACACAAGCTAAGCGATTAGTTCATCAGAAGCATACTTGGTGCATTTAGTGAACAATGCAACAGAGGATAAAAAAAGCAACCCTGACACTCACAGTATAAGGATACATAACAATTACTAAATATAAAGTAAAAGCCACTTACCTTCCAGTCTCATGATTTCCTAAAATGACAGTAGATAACAGAATATATAGAGAGATGCTTATGATCTTTAGCAAGGGCTGAATCATCTTCATGCAGATGCTGTGAATAGCCCATGTATGCATACTGACATCATCAGTAAAGACTTGGAGGCAGAGGATACTATGGTAACCATGCAACGTGCTGACAGAGAGAAGCCTTTAATTGCTTTAACAACTTCCTGAGGCTTGTGCTACTGGGCCTTCCATTTGTTCAGAAGGAAATGAAGGTTGTCACAGAGGCAACGAGTGTGACACTGTGCAGAAAAAACCCACCAAATCCTGCATTTATTAATTGTGATGTGACTTTTTAAATGACAAGTGTCATAGCCTGAATCCATTACCGAAATTTTCTGACATCTGCAAGCTCTGCCAGGAGTCACAAGTTCAGAAGTAACACTGTCAGGTAGCAATTTCATTGTTTTGTTTTCTCTATTTGCACACCTTGGTATCAACACACTGAGATGTTCTGTTCTTCAAGTCACAGCATAGTTTTAAGTATAGGGTGCTCTTCTGTCTTAGAGGGTCAAATATCAATCACAAAAAAATCTGAAGTTCTAATACTAAGGCTCAGGTACAATATAAACTGACATGCTGCAAAATCAGGTATTTATCCTAGTATCATGAGTCTCAACCTCAACGACCATCTGCCAATATATTTTATGCGAAGGACAAAGTTCAAGTGAATATTACCATAAGTGAAATGATATGCCAAGAGTTAGCTGAACAAGAAGGTTTCGCTAAGCTTTCCAGAAAACTGCAGTATTAGCTCTTCATTTTGCACACAGATAGCTCAGCTGGGGTTTATTTGGTTTTCAAAACTAAAAAATAATCATCAGAATTACACAAAACCAAAACGGAAGTGCAGGGGATGGAGGGGAAAAAAGGACAAAAGAAACCACCAAGTCATATTTGCTTTAGTTTTCAGCTCCAATAAGTCTGGGGTTTTAATTAAGGGTGTGTAGGGAAAGAAATCGATACCTATAGGTCTCCCTTAACTACAACGGGGTTATTAGAAAAAAAGTTTCACTGCTTTAACAAAAATACGATACAAATTAGAAAACAATGATGCAGACACTTCAATTTTTAATTCCCTAGGCACTCAAAAGTTCCCCTTACTGGTCATTTCCCCAGATAATGCTCTGCCTTAGCAATACAATCAATTCACAGTTATTCTTTTAGAAGTGTACTATTTCCCCAGAAAAGACAGAATCAATAAATTTAGTTCTTGGGTTTGGCTCAAAGCTGGAAGTTAGAATCTTGAAATTAATTTTATTTTCCCTTTAAAGATCACATTGAGTAATCTGACAGTTTCTATTTCAATCTAATCCTAACAGCCCCTTCCCCACAACTATTAGATATTTTAAACAAAACACACCAAAAAAAAAACCCAAAAAACCCACAAACAAAACTAAACCTCAAGCTAGGATTTAGCTAGGATTCCACCAATGTGGAGTATCTAGCTGAGCAGCTGTAAACTGGTTGCTCAACAAACACCACTGTTTCAATTCTAACATCAAACCCTTTTTAAGTAGCTGCCCTTCCCACTGTTAAGTTGAAAATGCTGATCATGAGATGGCAGATTAAGAACACTGCTAGGCCAAACACTTTCACAGTTAGTTGTCATTCAATATGGCTGAAGTTAGCATTTTGTTGGTTTTCTTTTGCTTTTTGTTTTTACAAAGACACACTTTGTGGTGCCCTTCTCAAATAAAAGTGCAAAATGCTTCAGATACTTCACATACGTAGAGTGTTTTTTATAGCAAACTTTCTGCACACATACCTGGTTTCAAAACCATTGATCCAAGGTACAAAGAAGTATATTGCTATCCATTCACAGTCTCTGTTGCATTATGTGTCTAATGCTATGCACGCTTCAAGAAAAAGAAAAGGCTCAGAACAGAAGAAAACAGTTGGAGAATGGTCTTTATGATGAAGTTATATATAATCAAATAAGCTCCCTCTAACTGCAGCAATGTATAAAGCTATGACTAGGATTTTTTTTTGTTGATTCTCTGTTGAGACAGGTATTAGTTCCCTAAGGGACACTAACAGCACTCAAGTATGTGGATGTGTAGATAAACAAACAGTAGCTCAAAAGAGTAGTTCAAAGAAGCAGAAAATTGTACCCACTCTATTCCCTCAAACTCCACCTTTAGACATTGATGTGAAAAGCTACTTAACTATTGTTAGGAAGCCTAAAAGCTGAAAGGGCCACAAGAACAGTAAAGGTTCTTCTAAAGCCAGGGTGTGAAAAATGCAAAGGTGTTCACCATCTCCAATCCATTCTCAAGTGACTAACTAAAACAAAAAAAATCAACAACCCTGCCCAAAAAACAGATCAGCCTGTAGCCAAATATAAAAGTTCATTTAGAACAGAAGCACTAATACCTTGACCAAAGCTGAAAATGCAGTTACAAAGGATGAAAACAAAAACAATCTGAAATTGCTAGATAACACATATAGCTCTTACAGTGGCACTTCTTCAAAACACCATATCCACACTCATTTTTCTATTTTCTGAAGAGGAGGAACAGACAATATCTGCCATGTTTGGTAAATTACATCTATCCACTCAAAGGATGTGATAAGAAATAAATCCATGACCTCAGAGTGATTTAGTAGCTAAGTGACTGTCTCATTTTTTTCAACTAGAATCTCACGTGAAAGCATTTCTCTGGGCAAATTCTATCTTCGATTTCAAGCTAGCTAACTTGACTTCTTTAAAAACTAAATAAAAATAAAGACTAGCTTGTTCATTCGTAGAATCATAGAATGGCCTGGCTTAGAAAGAACCCAAAAAAGCAATAGGCAGTCATGTTATTTGTATGACTGTGCACAGGAACAAGCTTAAGATATCAGCATAGGTTAGAATGGGGCTGCCAACAACGCAAGCACAATACACAGATTCTTTAAGACCAAAAAGTCAAGTACTAAAAAAATTAAGTCTAGTGTACAGAAGAACAATCTTGACTTCATTTTTGCAGACACTTGTAATGGTTTTCTCATTTGCTAAAGATTCTAAAACTATTAGACTAAGACTCCAAAAATTTAATTTCTACAGCAGTGAGAATAATGAGACTAGCTCAATCACAACAGTATATTCTGAAGTTCTGTTCTTAAGAGACATTCCAAGCTACTTAGTCCCATCTCTTCTGCAGATCTGTTCTCCCACCCACAGTTTCTGTGAAAGAGATGAAGAATACACACATTCAATTAACCATCATTTACCCAGAACATTTTCAGCAACTTTTACCACGCATCCATTCTGAAATCTAGGCATAAGCCTTTTAAGTCAGTAACTGCTAAACAGGTAGGTACAATACAAGTTATAAAAGGAATCAGGTTATAAAGCAGTGATTATTTACCACATTTTAGAATATTGCTGAAAATAATGAGATTATCAGCAAAGCAAGAAATTATAAACTGATATTACACACAAAAACATATACTGTTAGTGTGATGGAATGTAAGAGATTATGGATACCAAATTCAATTAGAAAACATTTTAAATTAGGGTTCATTATGTTTTATTTCTTATATGTACATCTGCAACTGATAGGTTTCTCTAATTTTCTACAACATATTGCCAAAACAGATCACAATTCCTTTCAACATATAATTCCTTGCCAGAGCACAACACATAGAAAATCACTTTTAATGAGTATTTGTCACTTAAGTGGAACTTGCTTTGGAAGTGTGCAGAAAATAAAAAGTGAATCAGTGAATGCAGAATCAGTGAAAAGATCTTCTTTAAAGTAAATTGGAAAGATTGAGTATGCTAGAAAAAGTAGGACTTTCACAGGTCTTCAAGCAAAGCACCTTTTTGCTTATCTTCAGATAAATCTGTTAGAAGATACCTCAATGTACTTGTATTAGCCCTCCCTTAAACACAGCAACAAAACCTCCATATGCAGCCCAGTTTAAATGAAAACAAAATACTGCACGTAAAGCGAGTTTGAGTTTCACCAAAAAACAGCAAAACAACTCCAAAAAAGCTATAAATAATCAATATGATGCTACTGCTCCTAAATATTATCAGGAACCACAGGCTGCCTGGGAAGTAAAACAATAAGCGAACTAATCATACAACATGAGCTATCAGATCTAATACAGTAAATCATATTTGGCTTTGTTTTAAAGAAGAGTTGTAAAGTGCTACCCAGCAGTACTACAGTAACTGAAATATTCCCCTAATGCCCACACAGAGGCAAATCTTAACAGAACATGTTTCTTTTCCAGTGATGAAAAGGAGGATGGTTGAGGCATTCCTTCAAGCTGCATGCATCACATCAACAACCAAACATCTCACCCCTAGAAAGTTCCAGCATTTCTATTTGCGAACTGCCACTGCTGTGTCAACACGGCACTTAGAGTACCACAGGGTACCTCCTGTGCAGCTGCTTGGTCTACAAAATGAACCTCAAGAAATACTAGAGAAATAAGCATTAAAATTTTAGCAAAATCAGGGAAAGAAAGGATGCTTTGACACAGCCCATAAGAACGTAAAGAAGACACTCTGACTTAGAATTTGATACAAAAAGAAAATATATATCAAAGTATCATCACAGTATGCTCCTACTACACATATCATTCTTCATGTCCACGGTGCAGCATGATTGCTTTGTATTTTACTTAACTGTTGAAGTTTCATTATACTACCAAACAATAAGTCTAAACGCAGATACGTGACAGGTCTCGCTTCTAAAATAAAGTTGTAGCTTGCAAATGATTTACTAAGAATCACAACACTGGATACGCTAGTCTAATCATATCTGATACTGTGCAATTAAGCAGAAACAACGTGATTTTCCCTAAACCTCCCTTGAAAGAAGGGAAATAAATAAGGTACAGTTCACTGGAAGTTATAACTGTATATACTTAAGATTGGCCAGAGACATCTCAAAGATTAACAGTAAGGAAAAAACATCCACCTGACAGCTCACACAAAAGAAGGGGAATGGCATCAGAGGTTTCAGATACGCAAGATACTAATATGGCTTTTAAGATGAGAACTCATTTACTCCTTTTCAGAGTCTGTGCTACCATTCCTTGTTGGGAAGCTATGTTAAATCAAAGAAAAAATCCTGACTGTAATAACATTTGTTCTAATTGGGCTCAGCGGACATTCTTTGAATACACACAAACATTTGAAATCAAAGAGCAGGCAAGGAACAACTAAGTTACTTCTGTAAATATGCAGCTGATGAGCTGCAAAGGTTGAAGCAACTCTCCATCCACCTGCCTCATGCACATGCCTTGACCTAAATATCACATTTTCACTAAACGTATATTCTTCTCTTGTGTTTCAACACTAGACTGACACTCAAAGTACTGCTCCAAGGCAAAGAGCTGACTGCAGCTGTACTCTCTGTACACTACTCTCTGTACACTAGACAAAAGCTGACCAAGATCAGGAGCCGATATTGCTTTTAGCAGCAACAACCACTATTGAAATAAGTATTACGTTGGTACAAAAGTAACTGCCATTTTTAATCATCAACCTTAAAGCAGTATATCTTAGCCTAGAATAAAACTTATTAATTTAAATAAGAGCCATTAGAATCTAAGCATTTTTGCTCACAAGAAGCAAGTCTACTTATTCTAGTAGCTTGGAAATTATGAATTATTTGAAGGTGTTTATGCTGCTGCTTGGTTGTGGAAAATCATCTCTGCAGGAAGTTAAAATGCCTGAATACATGATAATCAGTGGGAGAGAGGGGTCCTGTGAGTAAGCTGGGTGAGGTAAGAGTTTCATAGCCCAGACTGAATAGCTCCTGCGGAGTCATTTTGCAAGACATGCAGTCAGACACTGTTATGGAAAAGAACTGATCCTTTTTGACTGACCAGTGTTGGATGTAAACACTGCAGTTCCTGATGCATTTTGTCTATTTCCTGGCAATGCTTCTCTGCTGTGATGGTTCAAGAAGCTGTAGTGGGCAATTTCACTTGCTGATCACCAAACAGTGATCATAACCTTCCTTTGATGCAGATTTATTTTGGGGAACTGTTACCATGCCCCATATTCACCCAGCCACCGTGCAGAATGCCATCAAGTGCCATATAGAATCCATGTTTCATCACATATCACAATATTATCAAGAAATGGATCATTTTTGTTGCGCAAAAGAAGCACAGAGCAGATTTTGTAGCAGCAACTTCTTGATTTTCATTCAGCTTGTGAGGAATCCATTTATCAAGCTTTTTTGATTTTCAAACTGGATGCAAATGTCGGACAACTATTGAATGGTCAATGTCTAGCTCTTCTGCAACCTCTCGAGGTGTTTTGTGTGAGTCCACTTCAATAATGGCCCTTAGTTGGTTGCCATCTATCACAGAATGATATCCATGACCCTTCCCATCTTCAAGGTTCTTATTTCTGTTATGAAATTTTTGCAACCAATGTTGAGTTGTACATTTGTTGACAGTCCCCTGGCCAAATGCCTGGTTGATACTGCTAGCAGTTTCTGTTGCTTTACACCCTCCTTTTGAACTTGTACAATAAAATTGCTCAAATTTGCTTTTTTTCTATCTTTAATGCAATGCAATAATATGAAAATGCATAAACAGCAAAAAAAAACTAGCATAGAGAAGTAAAGGGAATTTTGTGTTTTAAAATGGTCTATTACATGACCTCAGTTAAATAAAAGTTTAATAGAAAGTAAGCATCGCAATTTGCTACAAAAACGGCAACTACATTTGTAGTTACCTGAATGAAAAAATAGGAAAACCATTTTTCTCCTAATTTCCCCCCTCCCCTCACTTCCTTGCCATTATAGCAGAGGAAAAATGCCCAAATTTCAAATCAGAGATTGCCTGCTTAGGGCAAGGGAGAAAAACTAATGGGAATAACTTTGGGAAAAATACAGTCTACATTGAAAGTCGATTAGTTGAAGACATGAAAAAATGAGACTGGCTAAACAGAGACAGAACAAGGCAGAGAAAAGTCAGCCCGGGTAAGGGCCAGCAGGGAGGATCGGGATCTGGAGTCACAGAGACAGGAAATAAATAGCGTAACTGGCAGGTAGCTCTGCCCACAGCTAGAAGGGTCCACTAACCTGCATCCAGAAAATCTTGGCAGCATCAAGAGCTTCAGTGACAAAGACGGCTTTAATCCATGCTTATCCCTTTTTCTGGCATATTTGTCCATCAAGATTATCAATAAACCTTAGTAACCACAGATGGTATCCTACAGTTGAAACTGCCAACATCCCAAGAAACATGAACCTTGAGAAACTTCTATATAGTATTTCACAGAGAATACAAATTCTACAAAAAGCACTCGACAATAATTTAGTCTGTTCTGCAAATGTATTTAGTACAAATGTGTTCACTAAATGAGTAAGTCAGAACAGAATCTGAATTAAAGAGGTCAGTAGATTAATGAGAACACTATTTATAGCAGCAAAAACCTGCAAATTGCCTGAAGATAGGAAATTGCACTTATGTAAATAAAGAGTTGTGTTTGAGATTAATTATATCATTAATCCCTTTTGTTTGCAAGTCATTTTCAGAAAACACTTCAGCTCGACATTAGTGCATGCGCAATATTTTATACAAGCCACCCTCAACATTTTGATGTCACTTTTGTATTCATAAGAAAAATACTTAATTTGCAGTTCCTGAAGCTTTTTTTTGGTCAATTATTTTTGTTATTTAAGCTTATTTTCCAATGCAAACTCGTATTAAAAGAATAATGTGGTGTCAAGAAGGTTTAACTCCTTACTGTCATACAGGATGCTGAAAAAAGCAGTTGCTAGGCTATGAAGACCTCAGAGGTAAACTTACATCAATCAATAGAATATGCTTGCCCAACGCCAGCTCCTCTTGATCCTTGTCAGGCTCTAATACTAGATACCACAGAACAATATTAACCCCACCTACAGGTAATTCCCTCATGCAAAAACACTACTTCCAGCTGTTTGTGAGGAGTATGATGTGGCAACTGTAAAAGCCCCAGTGCAGACTTCAGGATATCTAAGCACTAATGTTGACTTTGGAGCATCTACTTAATACTGCTATACTATGCTGAAGCTTTATTTCACTTTGCCTTTGAGATAAGACTGGTGTCATTGTTCTTACACTGGTAATGTATTTTTCCAGCTTTAATTTTACACAATTCAAGTATCAGAGATGTCAATAAAAGAAGCACTTGTAATAAAAATTGATTTCCCTAAAGAAAGAGTTATACTAGGTCTGTAGATTTATCCCCTTCCATAGTTTCTGGATCCACAGCACAATCATTTTAAAAAATAAATTTAACCAGGGTGTCCTGGGGACACAGGACAACATAGCAACTACCCTGAAATATGAAAAAAATAGCAAACAAAAAAAACCCCACAGTCTGCACAAGTACATACTTGAACTACTGTATTAAAATACTTTTTAATCAGAACTTATAGACCGAGTGACACAGTTCTCATGGAACACGCATCTTTTAAAGACATGAAAATCATTAAAATCCCATGTTATCCTAAAAAAAAGTGCAAGCAATCCTGATGACATACCTGCTCAAAATATGTCACCAAATCTCCCAACTACAGTCAACTCTACACTTACGGGCTCATATCCAAGTGTTGCACAGCTAGCAAGTTTTATACTGGCAACAGTGAAAATAACTCCTTTTTTAAAAGCATAAGGATATTTCCAGTAAAGCCAAAGATTAGTTACATAGAAATATTTACTCATATTTGGACTAGTACAGAAAAGTAACAGAGAAGCTAATGGTTTTGGAATCTTTCACAAGCTCAAGGCTGTAAAACACAATATGGTTAAGACTAAAACATTTGCCTAATGAATCTACTGAGAATATCAGCAAGTTTTCTACTACTTTATTAGCTAAAAAGTTAAAGAGCTGGTGCTAGAAGCTAATTATTTACTCCCAAGCAGCAAGTACAGGATAGAGACAAGCCTCAATATAAGCCAGAGTAGAGCCTTGGGAAGAGAAAACAACCAAACATTTCCACAGATCCTCTCCCATGATCAAGCAGTAATTGGAGACTAAGCACAGACATTTGAGGAAAGCTACATCATTTCAAAGCAAGTTTTCTAAAACAGATGGATTCTACTCAAAATCATGCTAGCAATTCATTTCTGAACCAGCAGCTACTGCAAGAAATAATCACAAGTCATCAAATGAACAACTTCCTTGCTACAAAAGCTGTGGAATATCTTTACTAGCAGGCAAAAGGACAACAAAGAAATACCACAGTATTAAAAAGAATCATTACTACAATGGACAAACAAGACCCACAAGGTTATCACAATGGTACAATTATACCAAACAAATTGATCTGACTTTTCCAAGTGACCAAAACACACACTGAATTTCTTAAAACACTGCTAGGTCTGATGCCTATTAAAAAAGTTTGCAATTTTGCTTCTGGTCTGATTGGATTCAAAAGGCAACTAAGTCAAACAGAGAACTGAATTCACTACACAAGCTTACAATTTCCATTGATACATAACATGAATCAATACTATAATATAGATAACGTAGTATTGCACTGTCTATCTGCATTACCCTTACACACCCTTAGGGAAAAAAGGTGAAGTATCACACGACACTGAGGCTTCCATTAGAAGACCAACATCCAAATGACAGGTGTGTTTTGAAGACCACATACAAAGAGTAATGGGTCTCCAAATGTAGCACTGGTTTGGGTTTTTTTCAATTTGGGTTTTTTTGCCACAAGGATCTGCAAAGTTTTGGTAGCTATTAATTTTATTCAATTCAATTTCTTCTGAAGATGAAAAGGGTGACATTACATGAAAGCAGTTAAAAAGAAACAATGAGCGTTCCATATCTCATGGTGGGAAAAAAACAATATCAAACTTCTCAGGACAGAAGCAGAAAACCAAAACCAAGGCAGACAAATACAATGTCCTTTTGTTTGATCAATGCTTTTCAGAAAGAAAGATGAGAAAGTCTGACTGCAACATGCTCTTTTTCATGACAATCATTACTGATTTTTTCATGTCAGAGTCTCATCTTTTTCAACATACAACATCAATGTATAAACACTCATTAGATGCACTTCTGTTTTCAAAACTGATATAAGCCTACTCTTTTTTAATACTAAAAAGCAGCCTGCTCCCAAATGCTCTGTTCACTATGTCCTCTTGAAACACTGGCCCAATAATTTCAAATTCAACATACTACAAGGCATATTGGTAGCCCTGTGGAAGATGCTAAATTTGTGGTGTGAGGGATCTTGGGCAAGCTACATGTCTCTACCAGGCCTTACCCTTGAAGCTTGGGAAGCCTGCGTGTTAGCACAGTCAGCTGCCACAAGGGAATTTGCTGGAGTGCCCCATGCTGTGCTCTGTGCTGATGAGTATTACAAAAGAGACAACCTTCCTGCTTGTCAGGGGAACATACGTGTCTACATTCTGACGATATAACCTCTGCAACAGAAAAAAAATACTCCAAATGAGATTGGTTTTGTTTTACTCCAGTCTGGAGTCTCAAAAGACAAGACTGATATGAAACCCTCTATTTACACGAAAAATACAAACAAGTGAAATTAAAAATGGACCATGAAAGGAGAGTACACTAGGACTACTTAACCCAATCTGTGGCTCATATCCCAAATTATATCTGGATCTCCCCCCAAAAAAGGTGCAATGGGGGTCCCATACATTGGTAACAAACCATATATTCCACTGATAGTACATTGGAGCAATCATAGCCATCACATGCTGATGGCTTTAACGGTTACAGGCCTGAGGTCACTGTAATTCCTGGAGACCCACTCCTATACCTGAAAAAAAAAACTTATCAAAATTAATCCCTTGAGGGGGTGGGGAGAAAAACATGCTTGTTAAATTTCTTTGCTGTTAAGGTCCTACCTGCCTTTTATGGCCAAATTACAGTTACCTGAAATATGTGAATATATTACTGGGCATAACTCATTGGTAGGCAAAACTTTCATGACAACAGGGGGCAAGTATTCCTTTGAGGTTCATGCTATCATCGTGGGACAAGTGGTTACAGTTCCTGATTATTTGGACTCTCTCAAAATGGGCTGCGTCCAAACAGTACAGGCTGACAAGAGGCTACAGAGAGATCATCCAGATGATTATCCCTATTAGAGGCTGGCGTTATTCAGCAGCCCCATCTGGCCAGTGAAAATGTCTGACAGCTCCCAGAGAATGACAGCTGGTTAATAATCACTAAACATGTCTGCCCCACACTCAGAGAAATAAAATGCAAGCTTTTAGATGTCTGTATTGGTCAACATATGAGAATGCCATAAACAGGAGCCTTGGAAATAGAGGTGTGTGGGAAGACCTCCACGCCTTGATGATGCCTGCAGCGATTGTTTAACGACCTCTTACAGAAAGAAATACAGATTATTCTCATTAGTAAGAGTTTCTTTCTTTCATACAAACTATAATGTTAAAACATCTTTGGCATAGTAAGACTTAAGGACCATTCCACAAAAGAAAGGCCACAATAACTAACTGGCACTACCATCACAGCTTGTGACTTACAGAAAGTATAGAAGATAGTTGTTCTTCCTGAGTAAATTACATGGGCAATATCTTACAGAAATTAGAAGGTATTTAAACATAAATCACTTAGTCAACTAACAAATTACGCCTACTTTAGATTTTGAGATTTTCAGGCCTGCCAAAGCTATTGTCAGCAAAATCAGCCTGAAGCCACTGCAAGACTTGGGCTCTTACTGTGTAGCAGGAAGTGGATCTGGAACCCCCGGATAAGCTTTATCCTTCTCTGTCAGTCTCTAGAATAGCCATTCAACATGCCAGATCAGAGAACAATTACAATTAAATACATAGTATGTGTGTTTTACGCTGTCTTTCCTATCATCCTCACAGACAAACTGGTAAAATATGGTCTACAAAACCAGACAGTGAGATGCACTGGCTGAAATGTCAGTGTGAATGGGCTGTAGCAATCAGTGGCACAAAGTCTACCTGAAGGCCAGCCACCAGCTATCCTAGGAGTCAATCCCCGATCCAGTGTTGTTCAACAAGTTCATTAACAGTCTGCATGGTGGGGCAGAGTCCACCCTCAGCATGTCTGCAGATAGCACCAAACTGGCAATAGTGTCCATCAGAGGCCATGTGGCCATCCAGAGGGACTCCAACAGGCTGGACAAAGGGGCTGACATGAACCTCCTAAAGTTCAACCATGAGAAACATGAAGTTCTGCACCTGGGAACAGACAACCCCATGTACTATTACAGGCTGGGGGCTGACCAGCAGGAATACAGCTTTGCAGTAAAAGGTCCTGGTGGACAAGGTGATCCTTCAGCTTCCAGTCAGCACAGGTGAGGATACATCTGGAGCACTGTGTCCAATTCTGGTCAATCTAGTATAAAAGAGACATGGACATACAGGCACTAGTCTAGAAATGGGCTACAAAGATGATTGAGGGATGACGGCATCCTTCATATCAGAGGAGCTGGGAGTTTTTACAGGTTGAAGAGCTTGCCAAGAAGGGGATGGAACCTAACCAATACATATAAATATCAGGCTGATTGGTGTGGAGTGAAAATGAGAGTGACAGACTTTTCTCAGCAATGCCCATTGACAAAACAAGACGCAATGGGTATGAATTGAATAACAAGAATTTCTGTCTGAACAAAGGAAAACGCTTATTATGACGCTGGTCAAACACTGGAAAAGGCTGCCCAGATAACCTGCGGAGTCTTTATCCACGGAGGCATCAATGGCACAAAACCCGACTGAACACAGTAGTGGGCAACCTGATATAGCTGACTCTACTTATACCGGTGGGGTTATATTACATGATCTTCAAAGGTTCCTTCCCAACTCAATCATCCTGTATTAATCTCACAAGGATAAACTGGAAGAAGCAGTCAATGAAAAAAAAAAGTATCAGTAAGCACATTTTTTCACCAAAAAGAAACAAAACTAGGAAACACTTTTTAATTAACATTCTCATAACTGTCATGTAATAAAAGATATGACATATAGGAGTAACTTCTATGGGAATAACTAGGTTCTTTAAAATCAAGTATCACAGAAAGTTCTTCTGAAAGGAATATTCTAAATTGACATGCTTAAAAAAATAATAGTTTTTTGATCGAAATATATCAACACTATTTCTATACAAATGTCAGCAAGCAAGCAGAAAGCAAAAGCTATTTTAAGTTAGGATAAAAAATATGCATTAAAATCCACCAAAAATCCTTAATCCTTTCTATAATGAGATTGAGATTCTTAGTACCATGCAATCCAGCTCCTTAACTTGGGTTCAGGGTATGACACGCTTGTGAAAGAATTAAAACCAACTGAATTTAACCAGTCTGAATAAAAACAATCCATGGAAATCCAAAGAACATAGCTTAGAAGTCCACTTTAAATCAACAGTGCTCAACTGCAAACTAGCTTTCATTTTTTTTTTTCCCTCTTTAAATTGACTGCTGCAAGTATGTAAGGCTGACTTGATAAGTTTTCAAGTTCCTTTTCTCCACTTCTGAAAATATCCAGCTCTAGGGCTTGTGAAAAGGTTCAAGGAGTAAAGAACTCTATTAAAGGTAACTGACTTGTAAAGCAAAGTCATTACTGGCGCTCCAGAATCAAAACCAGTTTCAAAGCAACAAGCACTGTTGTTGTGGATAAAACACTGGACTACAGCCATCTTCAATACCTGAACAGATATAAAAGTGCAGTTTTCATACGGAGCTGACTCAACTAGGATAGGGTACAGGGAGGAATCACAGATGACCAATGGTTTTCTGCTTCTAGAAGAAAAGGCTATGGCTTCCTGGAAAGCTGTAAATGAAGGTACGTATAGTCGTGCATCACTGATGCTGGATTATGTATGCATGTTAACCAACCTCACAGAACAAAAAGTTCAACTCTATTCAATAATCAGTGATATAACCTTCTAAATACCTGTTAACAAAGACATGAGGAGTAACACATTTGCTGCAACAGGTTTGATACACAACCCATATCCCAGTCTGCCTTTCCTGTCTACCTCTCTTTTCTACCTCACTCCATGTTAGTATAATCTTCAATCTAGTCTTTCACTTCTGCTTATTGGGCAATAGTTCACATAAATCCTTCTCCTGTTCCAGTCTTCCAGTTACTTACCTGATCTAGATCCTTGTCAGCCCATCCCCAGACTTCAGAGGATTCTTCCCTCTCCTGGCTATATGTCCCCCAACTGCACCTAGAGATGCCACATTTCTCTGCACACTGGCTTGCTTCAGCTGACTTAACTCCATCTCAACTCCTTTTCTCCTCAGTTTACCTACTTCTCCTCAAGTTTTCTCCTAATCTCATCTTCTCAGTCCCCTATGTTCTTCACAGCAAAGCAATACCACAACCCTGACATGGAAGGCCTAACCATCAACACTAAACAATTTTTCAACATTATAAGCTACAGATCTCAAAGTTATTGTGGGAAATATGAGAAAGCCTTAAGTGTACAAGGCTGACCACCATCCTGTAGTTCAGAAGTGTACCTTGGAGCTCTTTCTACTTCACATCTACACACCTATGCACGAATTAATTTTTAGTTTCACTGAAGGTGCTTTTAATGAAACAGAATAAAAGAGAAGGGGGAATTATCAGATTCTAAAGTAAAGAATAATTAGAGAGAGAGGAAAATGAAAGAGAGAGTGGCAGAAGAAATTGAATATGAATTTACTTACACTACCTTGGCAGATTATACCACCTTTCTTGGATGAAATAAAACATCCTTCCCCCAGACAAAAGAAAATACAGTAGACTTGGTCAGGGGTGAAGGGAAATTCAGTACATTTTAATCCATACTGCAACATGGAAATTATTAAACTTGAAGAAATTGAACCAGAAGATGGAAAACAAACAAACAAACAAAAATATCAATTACTATGAGAGCAGTTAAGCAAAGACAACTACAACTAGCACTGAAGCAAAAGTAAAGTCATAGTGTTTCAAAAACAGTCTTAGTATTTCAACATGGGAAACTGGCACAAAATATGGGAAAGAACCTATGGAATCTGCTGAAGCAGGGCTGAAGAGATACTACTCATCTAGAGTAAGATCAGAGAGCCATAAAAATAAATGGATAATTCTGCAAATCAAATCAACAGAAGTATCTTTTTTAAAAAAAAAATTCTGTTTTTACGTCAAATACTTCAGGATTTTCTGCCCCTAGCTTCCAGTTTATCAGCTGGAAAGACCAGATGTATGGGGTGACTACATGATCACAGCTACTATGCTGCACTTAAAATAACAAATAGCAATAATAAAAAGCAATTGAGTATTTGAGCAATTTGAGCAATTGGGTATTGAGTAATTTCAACTTCTGTCCATTATAGATCTGCTTGCAGCACTGTCACTGTCTTCAGGTGCATCATGTTAAAGAAAGATGTATTTGAACTGTAGGCAGAAGGACAAAGGGCTACTGGTATCATAGAATCACAGAATATCTCAAGTTGGGAGGGATCCATAAAGATCATCCAATCCAACTCTTTCCTCCTCACAGAAAGACTTAAAACAAGAGCATAAGAGTAAGAGTATCATCCAGATGCTCCCTGAACTCTCAACAGTCTTGGTGCCATAACTGCTTCCCTAGGGATCCTGTTACAGTGACAGACCACCCGCTCAGTGAGGAACCCTTCCTTAATGTCCAGTCTGAACTTCCCCTGACACAGCTCAATGTGTCCTATTCCTGGTCATCAAGAAGAGATCATCACCTGCCCCTCCAGTACCCCTCTTGAGAAAGTTGTAGACTGCAATGAGGACACACCTCAGCCTTTTCTTCTCCAAGCTGAACCTTACAAGCTCTTAATTTTCCATGTACATAACAAGAGAAATACAGCCCAGATTGTTCTGCCTAGCAATGTAAAGTCTAAAAGTAAATATGATTGTTCTCTATCAATAAACATAAGTATAAACCAATCACAGGGAAATAACTAAGAATTAAGCTACTGAATGATACTAAATAAGAATAAATAAGCATATGAAGGCCATGAGTAATTTAGGCTGGAAATTAGATATTTTTTAAACAAGTCAGAAAAAAAAATTACGATTAACACTATACCCCAAGAAGAATAATTGTATTATCATATGGATTGAAAGACATTTTTTACAGGTCTGCAACAGAAAGCAAATGTACAGCTACTAAAAAAAAAATCACTTTTATACTAGGGTGAAAGAGATAAAAGCAAAACAAATCTCCTATAATTTACACTGGCCCTCTACTGTTAATCTATTCCTATGCCAATGACAAAAAAAAAAAAAACAAAAACCAAGAAAGGTTTCACAAATCTTAAGTTCAATATACGCATTTCTCTATAGGCCACTTACAATATCCAAAGGGCGTGTCAGAAGCAAACTTTTTTAAAAGTTTAAGCCTTGATTAGCCCTACACACAAGGTACCACGACAACGACAGAAGATTTTACAACACATTAAACTTTTTTGCAACATTCTTCTTCTGTAGAGATTTATGCAGTAAATATTGTATTAGTAGACTAGGACCATGAATGTATAACAGCACAGGTTAAAACATCAGAGCAGGAGTAAGAACAGCACACCTGATAAACAAAGAGATCAAGTGGAGTCATAAAATCCAAGAAAGAATACTGATAACAGAAAGGAACTGGTAGGCACTGGTGCAGAATGAAACTGTACCACAGACATGGAATTACAAACACGCAATATGACATAACATAACCCTCAGCATTCTTTGTCAAAAGGGAACATAAACATAGCAAAGATAATCCAACATCATTACCAGTCGAGAATAACCCAAAAGACATGATGAGGACCTCATAGCCAGCATCTTTTGCTTCCCTTGTCACTGCAAATAATCCTGGCCAGACTGACGGGATACCCATCTGCCCTCATCTTCATAAATGAAGGACTGCAAAAGCATGAGTATTAAAGGATGAAAGAAATCTACGATATAAATACAAGTTACTGAAATTGGTTTTGTTCAAATTAAAAGTCATGTTTCCTTCTATCCAGCGATCCATTGTGAGCTGCTGCACTTTAAATTCTTTCACTTTATCTGGTCACACATCCTGTTCGGCTGTTGCAGAAATGCAGTATCTTAAAACAAACAATTTGGCTTGTGATACATGTTCCATAAAATGTAGGAAGTTCATCGCTGCAGGAACAGGATAAGAACACTTATTGGGTTTGGTTTTGGCAAAATGTAATTCTTATCTTTGCATAAAATGGTGGATTTTTCCAATTGAGTATTTTGATAAACAAACCCATAATACATTGACAAGTGGAGGGAGAGTGAGAAAACCCCTTCCTATAAAAAAATACAGTTAGAAGTTCACAGTGCAAGGAGTGCTATTAAAACAGAACTCTTTCACCTAATGACTGTGAAGTATCTTTCTTGGACTGAGGTCAGGCGGCTTGCTTCTATTAACTAAGTCAGAAAAGCTCTTCACGCATAATCTGTATGTATCATTTTAAAAGCTACCTTGACATTTCATTCACATTCTCTAGTAGAGATGAAAAAGAGACTCTAGGCTACTGGTGTTCCTCAAAAATACAATAATAACAACAATATCAACTACAAGTATAGCTGAAAAACACTAAATTTCAAAATTCAACACTAACCATGAATTTTGCTTCCCATTTACAAGTACACTACTTTTCTTTGCTCATATGGTCACAAGTTATATCTCAATCTTAACTTCACCCTATGCCTCCAAATGTTTATGATAATCTCAATATACAAAGCACTCCACACTTTCATTCACACATACTTCTAATAGCAAAATTACAAAACTGCTTTAAAATATTTGTTTTAACATAAATTATAAAATAATCATAAAAGGTAGGAGATACTGAACAAAAATATTTTTCAAGTAAAGTTTTTAGATCTTTCATTAGGAACACGTTGATTCATTATTTCAAAAATACTCCTAGTTTGATTCAGCACCTCTGGACAACACATAAGTAACATCCTGTTCTCTTTATGTTGGCCAGCAGAAAGAAACTGAATCTGAATACAGGTTAAGACTGACAGGACATTAAAAAAGACCCCTCCGCTTACCACAAAGAAATGAAGGAGGCTATTGATGTATGTTGTAAATCCTAACTATGTTTCAGCAGTCCAAACCATTTAAGCATTCCAATTTTATACGTTCTCACCGCCTGACAACAACAACAAAAAAGGAAATTAAAGAAAAAGAGCAATATTAAGCAGAGGAAGGAAAGCTACCATGCACTGTCCTAGATATCAAATGTCTCAATGGTTTCATCTTCTTCCAAACTACAGTTTTATGTAGTCAAAAAAATACTTAGTTCTGCCCCAGGAAAACACCTCGTATTTATTTTATTGATTCAAGTACTGCAGTTTGAAAAAAAAAAAAAAAACAACTTCAATGAGGCTCACTAGTTGGAGAATGTCCAATGTTTCTTTCTGTCACTTTTAACATTAGACTGAACTATGAAGCCTCAAGTAGAGTTTTTTTTTTTTTTTTTTTAATTCTTTGTTAGACTTCAACTATACAAACTGTCAGTCTAGACCAGACTGGTAAATCATTCTAGCAACAATCTGCTCAGAGCTGTATCAGCTATCGTTCTCAAGATACAAGACTGCTAATAGGACAAACTGCCACACAGAATACAGCAGATACGGCACAAACTACTGCATAAAGTGTTTAATACTAATCATTATAAATTGTTTCCAGATATAAACCAAAAATATTTTCTCTAGCTTGCTTGATTTATTACACTTCTCAAATCTTTGTTTATACTAATAACTGTAATATTGGATAGTACTATTGTAGGTATAAGCATTCTAAGAGATTTATTTCTCTCAAACACCACCAGTGATGGTCATAGCCAATTAAATGATAAACAGAAGACCAGGTAGTTATAAAATTACTTTTAAATATAGTCTTATTTTCACTATACGTGCCATTGCTCCTGAGTATGCAAAATGGATACTTCTGTCTATCTGTAAAATGAGGACTGCAGAGTCTTGGCTCCCTTTGAGCCATGACTACATGTAAAATGGATGCAATATGCTGAGAACAATTTTGCCTTCAATATGTATGCATTTTACAACACAGTTCCTTAGGACTCACATGTAAGGAATCAAGAAGAAAACGCCTCTTGAGCTGAACATTTTGTGGCATCAGACACACGCAGGGAAATAACTTTCAGAAGAGCAGATTCAATCACATCCTGTTTTATTTGACACTCGGCAGCCTGGAGATTATCTCACTTGACAAGGAAACAGATAAAGCAACAAAATGGTGGGTCTGTATTCTGGATCAGATCTCTGAGATTATTTTGAGCCTGCTTGCACAGACCTATGCCTTCATTTGCTAAAGGAAGAGCAGGGTACTCCATATCCGCTTTTGGCTACTTGTTAGCTCTTACCTCTTACGGGGTAACCTTTTTTACCAGCACTGCTGCTGATATTACCACATCAAAGAAACTAGCTGAGGAGGTGAGGATTAAATTCAATTTGCTTTCGTTTTTTTTCTGCAAGCACTAGTTGGCAAAAATACATCAATCTTCTACTAAATTTATTTTAAAAACTATCTCCTGATTTCAGATCTACAGTACAGAATAGATAATTAAGAGCCCAACATACAAAGCATCTTTAAAAATTAAGTTTGGTTAAGATTTTGGGATTGAACTATAATCTTCTGAAGGCTAGATTTATTACCAATGCTTTTAATGCCAGAATATTGGTAAAGACACAGAATGAGTACCCCAAATCAAAAACGAGACAAAGGGTCTTACTCATATCAAGTGACATACCACGAAAAGACTTGCGATACTAAAATGCCTGTCTTCTTATAAGAAAAATTCAATTTCCATGCCAAACAAACATTTAGTCTTTAATAAGCAGCTTAAAAAATATAATTAACGCCAGAAAATTATCCTTTTTTTTTTTTATTGGAACGTGTAAGAACTCTCGTCCACAAGCCTACAGCAGGCAATCAGAAAATAATATATGATAAAACATACCAACTTGTCAACGCTGGTACCTCCGTGTTGGTGCTCCAGACAACAGTCTGAGAACCTACAGTGGTTTCACCATTCCAGAAGGGCTTGGGACCCACCCATGCGCGCACGCACTCTCACAAGCACAGCCATCCATCGGCTGGCGAGTGAATAATTGTCTGGCATGATCAAAAACACGTGCAAATCAAAACTATGAGGGACCGACACATACGACATACACCTTTCAAAACTCATACTAAAGATCTAATATAGGAAATTTTAAAGAATTAACAGAATGTTCAGCGGAGGCTTAAAAAACCCCAAACAACAAAAAACGCCACTCCCAGGGACTAACGGGAGCCATTCCACCGCGGATCGAAAACAGCGGGAAGTCGAGACTAACAGAACGTAGACACCCGAGCGGTCGGCCGGGGCGGCCACCTGGAAAAGCAGAAATGACGATCTGGACCGAGCAGCGCCCAACTCCGCGGCGGCTCGGGCTCCGCAGCCTCCAGCCATCTTCCCCGCAGCGCCGCGGGGCCGGGACGCCACTGCTCCGCTGCCCCCGCCCGGCCAGGCCCGTCCCAGCGCCCACGGAAACTCGGGCGGGCGGCGCGCCCGGCCCGGGGAGCGCCGGGACCCCGAGCGACCGCCCCGTCCCTCGGCCCGGGGCCGCGGCGCAGCCGGCAGGGAGCGGCCGCGGCCTCCGCGCGTCCCCGGGCGAGCGCCGCGCCCGCGGGGGCTGTCCGGCTCCTCCGCGCGGAGCGGGCGCCGTGACCGGGGCCGATCTGCAGCGGCTCCCGCTCCCGCTCCCTCCCCCTCCCGCAGCCCTTCGCTAACGCGCGGCTCGCAGAACTCACGAAGAGCGCGAGCCGCCGCCTCCAAGCCGACCTGTTCCAGCGCTGCTGGCGGCTACGCTGCGGGGTACCGCACTCCCGCCCCCAGACCCCCTTCCTGCCGCCGCGCCCGCCCCGCGCCCGCCCCGCCGAGGCCGCCGGACCGCCCTCCGCCCCGCCCCCGGGGCTGTGGGCGAGGCGCCTGGCGCCTGCCACCGCTTTCCTCCGAGGCGGGGTGGGGAGTGCTTCCTCGGTCTCGGTTCGAGGCGGGGGCACGGGGAGGGTCCGGACGGGCGGGCGGGAACAGCAGCCCTTTCCCTGTGAGTGCGCGGGGAGGCCGCGGAATGGTGAGCGGTGGGAAGTGAAGGGAAGACGCGCTCTGCTAAATCTCCTCTGGGGCGGGAGGGGGCGCGAAGCTGGCGCGCGAGTGCCTGGTCGGCGCTTGCTCCTCGCACAAATCACACACAGGCTTTTGCTAAGGCTGGAACGTTTGCCCCGTCTACAGCGGAGGGAATTTCAGTGGTGGAGGAGTGACAGCTCGTGGGAAAATCCCAGGAGTGCCTCGCTCGGGATAATGGGGAGCTAGAGGAACACAGCCTCCGAGAGCTGTGTGCCGAGAGTAGCGCAGGCAGAATTACTGGCTGTGAAGGATGCAAATAAGACGTGCTGATTGTTGGGAGCTTGTTGAACTACAGTGTACTTGAGTAAAATCATGATCTCAATGGAATTCGTAACATACAATAGGACCATGAAGCTTGGGCATGTCTCACAACGATCTTATTGCCATATACCCACGACATGTGAACATTGCTCAGCATCACTGGCTGAAAGGTTTATGCAGGCATAGAAAGTGTTCTAAATGTTCCTTTTTCATAAAAGAGCACTTATTGCAATGGTTTTGTGGGAAGTAAAACAGTGCCGAGTTTTCTTTGGCTTGCAAATCCTGCCTTTATATCTCCTGCATTAGGTCCCAGTTCAGCAGGGACTTCAAGCATTTGGAAATCAGATCCATGCTAGAGGAACTAAGTTTAGAACTTTGACGTGGAAGATTTCTTTGGTCAGTGGTTATGATCACATGGTAATGTACTTGGGCTTCCTTGTATGCAGGAATAAACTTAATCTAATGTCCCAAGCTCTTGAATTGTGGCAAACTGGAGGATTTTTGTTACCCATGTCTAAGCCATGCTGGCAATCATCACCTGCCATTTCTAGATGTGTAAGAAAGTATTGTTTGAATGTGTCCAAAAAGCTTTTGACTCATGCAGTCCTTTTGTTTATAGGTCCATAACACAATAATATCGTTACTGGCTAACAATTAAAATAAATATTAAATCATAAAGGTCAGTAGCATATATCTTGAAATATAGGTAGATAAATACATTGATTGATTGATTGATTGATTGATTTCAGGCTTTGAGCTCTTTGTTTTGAGCACTTCTTACTCTATTTTCGTCACAGTTACATATTTTCTTTTTTTCTTTCTTTTAGGCAAAACAAAATCACACCCTTCACTTTATTTCTAGCAGATATAAAAGCACAGATTGCCTTAGACACTGGAGAGCTATGCGGAGATTTTACTTTGCAAATGGAGCAGCATGCTGGCAGTATAAAGGACTGAAGACTTTGAAGAGCTCTTTTGAGGATAGAAGTCAGCTCATGGTCTCCTTCAGACTGCAATCTTATTCATTGTTCTTTCCATGTTTTTTTTTTTTAAACACTTACCAAGATGAATTTCAATTTAAGAAAGACTCCCAGTTATCTGGATATACATTATATAGATAGGTAACACAGCTACAGTTAATGCACTTTTTATACCTCAATATAATGCAAAATACTACAAAAAATACCTTTACATTGGAGGCTTAAATTATCCAGACAAACAGAAATATTCCACAAATCCAGTTACCTCACTAGCACCTTAACAAAACTTTAACTACTGTGTGCAATAAATAGTCTCTGCAGATGGCAGATGAGGTAAGCTTTTGGGGCATTGCTGTTTATATAGTGCAGAAGATTTTAATCTCTAGCTCTACCAGACCATTACTTAGAAAATAAAATAATAAATCATATCAATGTTTTGAAAATAAATTGTTCATAACACTGTATTACCTGGAGTGATGCCATATTTTACATACCATTGAGAATGGCTTCTAGTAAGACATAGTTTCAGAACAGAAAATATTTGTTGTTGTATCTATCTTATCTATTTGTATGTTTCTATATTTCACTAGCCTTTGGATCTTAAAGCATAAGAGAAATCTGACATGGTTGAACATATTTATGAGTGATTAATGATACCTCAGTGCAGGTAATTGAGTTAGTTGTCATTAACCTAAATGTGCCAGCTCAAATAACAATCACTGGATAATTATCTACATTTCTCCTGAGGGGTTTTTTAGGTGTCTTTAAATAACCTTGCTGTTGCCCCTTTGCTTCTTGGATGTCTATGTAGGTCTTAACTGAAAGGTTGGGTTTTTTCTATGTACTAACCATTTTTTAATTAGTTTTGAGAAAATACTTGCCAGATGTCTATGGTAACAATGAAAGGAGATATGCTAAAACTGTTAAGTGGGTTTAAATGAGACCTTAGACCCCATCTTTGAATTTCCCCCTAATAATTAGGTGTAGGAAAACAGTGATTTAACATTCATTGCTTGTACTTAATTGTATTAAGCAGTGACTGGTGGTAGTTCCCACCTCACCCCTAAATTCTGCCCTATTTTCTGAGAGACCTGATGACTAAGCTGTGGAAATGGTTTCTAATGGGATACACTCTAAAAGGTTAATTTTTCCTAGTGTGAAATATAGAAAGAGAATTAACAGTAAACTTTATATTATTTTGAGAAAGTCTGGCAGTAGTCTTTTCTGCTTCTTGGAGGGGTTGCGCTGCTGCTACATTCTAAGTATGTAACAGGTACTTCCCTTACTCAGTTTTAAGGTAAAACTTCAAAATAGTCCCAGATTTCAGAAAAGTAACTGCAGACATGCTGAAAAGAAGGGAGGTCAAATGGGGCTTTTTGTTACAAAAACCTTGAAAGAAGAATAGTTACTGACAGAGGAGATAGAAGATAAAAAGAGAAGAGTAGTGATACCAAATTATCCTTTGCATACACTCCATAATTGACTATAGATATAAATGATTTGTTTGCCAGGAACAAGACAAAATCTGCCACCAAGGTATACCGAACAGGCAATTGTTTAACTGACTTCTCAAGGCCATTTATTCTATGATAACATTGCTTTCTAAGGTAACTGCAGCCAGGTACACTTGAACAGAGAGGCATTTCTTGAAGCCAGACCAAATCATGCTGTGACAGCTGTGAGTAAAGAAGCAGATTTATGTTTTAAAGTGTGGGAAACAAGAACTGAAAAATAACCAGTTGAAAAAGTGGCAACATTTAGCCATGATTTGTCTAAGGGTAAGTTTTCCAGTGTCGTACCAGGCTTAGAGTACTTTTTTATGGGTCAAGTCATGCCTTCATGCCTCTTTAAAATCCAGATACCTGGATTTGCTATAGGCTAACTCATGATGGGTTCCTTCCAAGCTAATTGTTACACACAGAAAATGAAAACTATAATAAAATTTCATATTCTGCACAAAGATGTAGCCTTAGAATGAAAGGAAGATTATTAAGCCACAAATATATAACACAACCAAGAGTATGTGCCACAACAAGCAGTGTGTTGCAGGATAGATGCCAGCTCTTGCTTTGCTTCACTCAGTAAAATCAATCATCTGTTAAAAATTAATACAAAAGAATGAAATCATGACATTGTAAGAGAGACAGTGAAAGAAATAAAATGTTTCGATTAAGTATTCACTTCGTACTATAGGTTTATTACCAAGTATTTATTTACTAACTAACTGAGCAATGTAACAAAGATAAGGCATTTTTTACTCTATTCCTACCATGGTCCACAGACTCTGGTAAACTCTCCATTTCTCTAAGACTAAAAATCTTTAAAGATAATCAGTTGTGGATATAGAACAAATTAGATCTTCCAACTCACCATAGTATAACACCTTTATTGAACTGCCAGTCAATATGACCCTGGATTTTAGGACCATGAACTTCCAGTAGTTCGAGGAGTTAGTGAATGGGACCCGCTGTGAAATTGCCCTCAGGGATATTAAAGCAGAACAGAGCTGGCACTTGTCTTAGAGCACAAGAGTTTTTGACTCGTATCTGTAAGAAATCAGGCAGGGAAGGCAGGAGACAAGTGTGGCTGAGTGAAGACCTTCTAGTCAACCCAAAATGTAAGCAGGAAATGCATGGGCAGTGGAACCAAGGACTCATATCCTGGAAGGAAAATAAGGACACTGCATGGATGTGCATAGTTGTGATCAGGGAAACTATTTGGCAAAGAATGTGAAGTACAATAAGGGGACTTCTACAGGTATGTTGGTCAGAAAGGAAGGTTAAAGAAAATGTACTTATGGATGAAAAATTGGATATGAACTGGCAATATGTGCTTTCAGCCAAGAAAACCAGACATATTCTGGTATGCATAAAAATCAGCATGGCTGTCAGGGCAAGGGCAGGTGATTCTGCCTCTCTACTCTATGCTTCTGAGATCCTACATGGAGTACATAGTCTAGCTCTGGGGTCGGCAGTACAAGAAAGACATGACCTTAACTATGAGTGGGTCTAGAGGAGGGCCACGAGAAATGGTCAAGAGGGTTGAAACACCTCTCCTATGAAGAGAGGCTGAGAGACCTGGGGTTGTTTAGCCTGGAGGAAAAAAGGCCCCAGGGAGACCTAATTGCAACCTTTCAATATGTAAAAGGAGCTTATAAGAGAGGCAAACGAGACCTGTGGTGACAGGACAAGGGGCAATCATTTTAAACTGGAAGACTTGATTCAGATCAGATATAAGGAAGAAGTTTTTTATGATGAATATGGTGAGGCGCTGGAACAAGGTGCCCTGAGAAATTGTGGATGCAACATCACTAGAAGTGTTCAACATGAAGTCAGATGGGTCTTTGAGCAGCCTGGTCTAGGGAAAGATGTCCCTAGACCCCCATGACAGGGGTAGGTGGACTAGATGATATTCGAAGGTACCTTCCAACCAAACCCATTTTGTTATTTTGTGATTCCATGATTCTATGATTCAATTATTTTAAGAATATTTATTTGTCTTCTAGAGAGCAAAAGAGTCACTAGGAATCGTGAGAAAGCAGAATTCTCAAACTATTTCCCTTTTCCAGAATAAAGGAGCCAGGATCCCACCAACATGAAATGTTCAAGGATGATGTGCAAGTTGCTGTTTTTTTGAAAAGACAGCAACCAGTTCAGACATCCACTTTCACTTTGACATCTTACAAAGGAACCCATCTTTTGCCTGTGGTCTCTAAAGAAAGATATCTAACCATTTTTTTCAGACATTTACAGCATTCTCTCTAAACAGATCCTTAGAAATGCAGTTAGTCCTTAAAACAGGAACACATCTTTCCCATTCTTGTAATATATTTACTCATTCTCTGGTTCACTTCCTTTATATCTCATCAATACTTGCTTGCAAGATTAAAAAACAGCAGGAAAAAGTGCTGAAGTCTGGCAGATGGCCTTCAGGTTAATTATTAGCAGAAGTCATTGCCCCTCAAATGAACAATGATCACCTGCAGAGAATGATAGCAAGCCGTTGAGTGATTTTAGAGTATGTTTGGGATGTAACTCCACAGGAGCCACCGAAACCAGCTTTTTCCTGGCTCACATGCAGAAAACTGACTGGTATGCGAGCCTGCTTGAGATTCCCTCATGCATGACGTGCTCGTTTCTGTAGCCCATGAACCCAGGTTTCCAGAAACAGAATCCTTTCTCTTGATCCTGCAACAGATCAGGTAACAACGTACAAGACTAAGTTTTACCTTGTGAGAGCCACCTAAATTGCTTTTCAGCTATTTTAATTTCTAACATTGTGGTAGATATAGCCATTTATATTATGTGTCTAGAGTTCTCTAGAGGTAAACAGAAAGATTTCATTCCATTACGAAATCCATTTTAACACTATTGTAACCTTAAACCTGTTTATAAATTGCCTTTTTGTATGGGGAAATGTTGGACTAAATCTTAACAAAAATGCATTTATTGCTTTTAGTGCCTGTTGTTGTCAGAGGTGCTTGATAGTTTTTCAACTACAATCAAACTGAGGTTTGAGTTTTGATTTTTTTTTTTTAATGACATTAAATCAAGATACCTAACCCTTGTGAAATACCTGTCCTTGTCTTGTAGGTATCAATATTTTTCCCTCTGTTTTTTTCAGTCCTCTTGGAAATAATAATGTTGTAAGATTTGCTCTCAATCAACCTTCCTTACAGTTTATAAATGGAAAAATTATATCCAATTCACTAGCGGATTAAATACCTGCTGTATTGTGTGATTCTCATGGCAATGAAGACCTGAAACATATATCCAAACATAACTGTCATTTGAAGTACCACATTACTTCAATTGCATGAATTTCCTTTGGCATTCGATGAAAGTTCCTAAAAGTTAATGAGCAATGCAAGTGTGGGAATGTTTCAGTAGTGCTTTTATACTAAATATTCTGTGCATTCAGAGCATATGTTTGTATAAATGCTTGTAATAAATTCCTCAGCCTCTGTGTCAAGATGGTATTTGCTTGCATTTGAATAAAACCACATCTTCAGTCAAAGCAAGGCAGCAGAGACTTCTATATTTCCATCAGGGCAGCTACTCATTATGGATGTGAAGTTCAAGCAGGAGCCACAGTTGTGCAAGTTTAGGTAGACTGCTGCTGACAGGCTATAATTGACTGAACCATTATAAAAACTAACAGCAAAATCTTGTCTTTTTTTCGAAGGCTAGTAAGTAATACTTGTCACCAACTTATTAAATCTCTTCCATGTCATGAACTGTTTTAGGAGAAACCTAGATGCTTCCTCCACTGCCAGGCAAGTCAGTCCTCCTTTGCCGGTTGTATAGTGTTTTTACTGAGGTTTTGGAAAGTGTGCCCAGGGATGTTTCCACCATGATTCTGGACTGCTCTGGATGTAGAAGGTACAGCGATACTTACTCAGACCCCTCAGGAAAACAGTAGAGGAGACCCATAACCTTGACTGCAAAGTAAGTGAAACATACAGTGGATCAGTAGAATTATGTGTGCTTAAGCAGATTCTTTGGATCTTACGGAAGCAAGTGAGGAGGAGAAGAAAATACTGCTGTTATGCTATTTTTCTTGCATTCAGGAGCTGATAGTTAAGTAGAGGTTTAGTGAAACACCTAAGTAGCATCAGTTATCAGTGGTCAAGTGATGCTTTAGCCATAATCTCCAGGTAGGAGGTCCCTCAGGAAGTAATCTTACCACTAAATACGGCAACAGCACCCCAGCATGCATGTTGGATAGAAAGTTGTGTAATAATTTATTAACTAAAGAAAAAAAATTAAGTAAAAATATACACTATCCTTTTGAGAAGATTCCAGTCTCTAGATTGTTAGGTTTAAAGATGGGCCTTCAGCTCTGATTCTGGCATATAAACTTTGGAAAACTGAAACGTTCAATATGTCTACCTTTCTGTTCTCCTTTCCTCGTATTACCTATAGGTGAAATTTAGAAGATTTCTCTATCAGAATGTAGAGGTTTCAAGTCACCATTTCATTACAGACTTTTTAGGACACCTAACTCTTTCCCACATCATATATGGAGCCCAGCAAGCTAACCCTAACTAATCTTAAGTTTATAATTCCATTAAGTGCTGCACTTAACTGCTAGGTCTTGTCCTAAACCTGTATAATGTTGCATTTATACAAGTTATTTTCCCTTATTTTCCCTTATGTAAACTTTCCTTCATACCACAGATATAGTCATAGTTTTAGGAGAGAAAATATTAGTTCTATTAAACCACAGTTTCTAATAGCAGACCTCTTGTTTGGGGTGGCAGAGTGACAAAATACTAACACAGTCAGTTTCTTTGTGAACTTTATACCATAGATCATAAAATGAAGTAGCTACATTTGCATTAAACTCTACTAACTGCAGAGGTGGGGTTGCATAATTCAGACAACCTACCATTAAACTCTTCATTTTAACTACAGGGGAGAGGGCAGTGTGAAATACATCGTAGAAAGTTATTCTATTCATAGCTGCGAATTAGTGTGTCTATTAGTATGCCCTTTGTGTAAGAAATAAAAAAAAAAAAAAAGTGTTAAAAGAGAGGTGTTGCCTGTAGTATACAATGTAGTCTTCAATGATTAAGAAAGCAAATACTCATCTTCTGAAGCAGCAGTCCTATTGATAAAATTGCTAACTGATTTCTCAAAAAACCCTCAACCTAAACAAGACAAAAACAGATGAAACACCATGAGAACTGAGAAACAGCTTTAACATTTTGGCAAATTCTCTGAAAACATATTTGAAGACTTCCAAGCTATCCCTAATGGGTGCTCACTTATTTTTTCACTAAGGTTTGGGAAGCAAAAATCTCCTGAGGAACTTGTGTCTGAGTTTTCTGTTTTATTATACTGAATTTTTCTTAAAGTGAAAGAAACAATTCTGTTAACACATTGCAAGGACTTGAAATAAGCCTGATCTCACTCCCTGAAAACACATAAGCATTGCATTTGACATATAGAAATCCTGACTTATTCCTGCCCGTGAGCTTTCCTTAATAAAGACTCTTAAAACAGAGAAAGTTTGTGAAAATACAGATTATTTCAGTGCTCTGAATGCAAATGAAAAGACATGATTTTGCAGATAACATGCTATCAGTTCCATGTCTTTGTCTCCTGAGCTGCACTACTCATTCATTGCAACACTGTGAGCATTATGTTTTTAAAGAGAAGTATGAAGAAGTATAAAGTCTCTTATTTGTTCATGTACCATAGCCAAGTCCTTTCATGAAAGTAAATTGAAAACTCTGTGTCATGGTTTAGCCTTCATCTGGCCAATTTTGGCTGGTAAAACCGAGCAGTAAAAGCTCCCAGTTTCCTCCCCCCTATGACTATGGAAAGGGGAAAGGGAAATGAGGAGAAAAACACTTGTGGGTTGGGAATTAAAACTGCAGTTTTAATAAATAATAGTAGTAATAGTAGTAATAATAAAGTAGTAAAATATGTACATATATATGAGATCACGCCCTCACCCCTCAATGACTGTATGTCACCACAAACACTGCAGAGCAGACACAAGGGTCCACAAGGGAGTGGGTCCACAGCTAGGAAGGTGCTGGGCTCAGAAACTGGATTTAGGAAAGCACAGATCTGGGATCAGGGGTAAACAGAGAGACGAGGTCCTCACTGGATGTCGGCCATTAAAGAAGAGAGCAAGATCCTCATGATATTTCAGTTTTATATCGAGTATGACATATTTAGAATGGAATATTCTCTTGATCAGTTTGTGGACACCTATCCTGTGCCCCCCTCCCTGCAGGTGTGACTTCCCATCTTTGACTTACGGCATTCCACCAACTCAAGGATGACCTTGGTTAGTATAGGAATAAGTATGAGCGTTGGCCTTTCTGCATACCACTGTCCCGTGCTATCAATTCTAGAGAGAACCGTGTCTGAAAAACATGCAATTAACTTTCAGAAAATTAAGTTACTTCAGCGAGACTTAGATAAAATCACAAAACTGATTCTGCTTTAGCTCAGCCCACAACAATCTCCTAATTACATAACATTAATAGACTAATGAGAATGGCCAGGTTTTTCTAAAGCTTAGAAGGAGCTGAAAGGTGTCTGAGGCCAGCTCAGGCTTCCATTACTGGGATATCCAGAGTCAGCTACTCTTAGCTGGAACAAACTGTCCTGAATGAATACATCACTAGGACAGGGGGATTCACTATTACAGACTGGATCAAACCTGTTAACAATGTATCTAAAATGCATATGCCCACCATCTCTCAGTTATTGCTGTGAATTTAATGCTGGAGAATTTAATTCTAGAATCCTACTACAAAATTCTATGTGAATCTAAGTGGTTGCACTGCTGTGCTATGCTGAATTTCGATTGTAATTTTTACTTTCTCTGGAAATCACCTAGACAGATTTCTTCAAGCATCCCTCTAAAATCATGAAATCATGGGATGAAGATAGTCTATAAAAATAGAATGTCAAGTTTGAAATGCATTTTAAACCATGTTCTTTGTTTTGGTTTTTTATAATTTGTAACTGAGATATTGAGCAGAAAGTCCTAATGTTATGTATATCCTACAGATTCTTCTATCAGTTCAGCCTGTTCGACACCAAGTAGTATAAAGATAACCAAATTATTAGCAGGAACAGTAATTCCTCAGTAAAAGCTTAATGTCTTGGTTGTGAATCCTTTAATTATGTAGAATCACAGAGTGTAAGAGAGCCCAGAAAGCCACCTGTTCCATTATACTCTCTCAGAGGGGTTACTATGCCTAATATGAATTCTTTTTCATTTAAATTCTTTGGAAGATTATAACCAGTATAGTTTCGTAAGTAGTGTTCAAACATCATGCTTTAATGCTCTTAATTAGACAAAAATTTACAACTGATATAGCGAACTGAAGACATTTAAGATAATCCGTACAGAAACTGGCAAATTCTGTTGTTCTTAATAGATGTACATTACAATCTGTCAGAGGATTATATGACCTGTGATAGGTAAAGAAAGAAAAACAAATATGAAATTTGAATACTCACAAGTAGCACTGGCAGAGGCCCAGTTAAACAAAACTATAATTTTCAGTTCGATGTACTGGCTTCTCAGTGAAGGGGAAAAAAGCAAACTAAATATCCCTAGAATAAATATGCGAACCTCAAATGTTGCAGGACAGAAGTGTCTGGATTATTTGTTGTGCATTCTTCATTTCGCCTGTGATCACTTAGACTGGAGGCCTTTCTCCAGTGCCATGGTTGCCAGTGGTCAATCTTCTTATATCAAATGTATGGGAAATTGTACACAAAGCTAAGCTCCTAGATCAAAAATCAAGGATCAGTTCCAGGTTTCTTAATGTGCAGATTGCCATAGAAACATAAAACAATGAAAGGTTAAGATTATTTAAATACTTTAATTATGTGATGAAATCCCTAGCAAAATGCCATAATAAGTGGTAAAATCTCAAAATCACACAATTTTTTAAGAGGAAAAGAGGATAGTTCTGCCATTATCTTTGTCACTGGGGTAAAATGAATCTTTTGGGAATATTTTGTAACAACTTCTTATTTTCCAAGAAGTTTTCTTTGTAAATATAATTTTTCTATCTCTTCTTTCTTTACCCTCAGTCTGAGGTCCCACTCTGAGATAATCTAGGAGCCATATAGGAAAATTTCAGGCAGCTTCATTAGCTAGTTAAAACTTTATTTATTGATAGATTTTAATTTATAAGAGAAAAGAATGAGTGAAACATATTTTGTCAACCTTGTCACACTGACAGGCTGTCAAGCCCGGGAACCACAAGCTACACACTCGTGTTCAGGCCTTCTTTTCACCTGCAGAGTCAAAAGAAGGTGGTTTATCTGTGTGGCGATCCGGAGGCCAACAAGGTCGTTTTCGGGGCAAAAAAATCAAACCCAAAATTTATTCTGGCTTCGACCAAAATAAACAGATCAAAATACTTGGGTTCACAGCCGAGATGTGGGGGTGCAACTTCCCAAAGCTGCAGAAAACGGATTTCAATCTGTTCAGATCACAGTCTGATCCCTGGAACAGCCAAGGTCACTCGGATTTGATCCAACAGACACCGATGCCAGTCAAGACAACACAATAACGTAAAGGATACACACAGAGAGAGACAGAGAGAAGGGAGAGTCCTTACATCCATGGGTGGCAGCAGTTCCTCAGAGCACGTGGTCGCTGCGGCTTCTCCCAGGCTGCGTGGTCCTGGCTGGTCCCATTGAAGCAATGGGCACATGCGCCGCGTGGCTCCTTGCGAGTTTGGGCCACTCCGAGCACTCTCAGCAGGTGTGGGGGTGTCTTACCACGTGTGCAGAAACTCCTTTGGGAGTGTCTGCCCTGGGCAATCCGGTGGGTGTGAGGAGGCGAAGGAGGCAGCGCCTACTGCTGCAACCCCTCACCCCCCCAGCAGCCGCTCAGGACCCTGAGCTTGGCCAGATAGGGGGAGCGAGGGGCCGCCGTGCTTACTCCTGCATCTCCCTTCGCCACAGGGGAGGCCCTCAGAAGATATCCTAAGATCGGTCTTTGGGGAAAGGCTGCTGCTGCACCCGGCACCACAAAACAAGGGCACAAATGGGCAGCCTTCAGACAAAATGTTTAAGGCAAACAAACTTTGCTAGAAGGAAAGTCGGACTTTACACAGGTTGAAATACTGATACAGTTTCTCATAGACAATTGTAGGAAGTCAGAGGCTTGACTGCCTGAAAAAAAGAAAGACTTAAAAAATTGCCAGGTTGCAGTATCTGAGAGGGACAGAAATAGATAGTAACTTTTGTTAGGGGAAAGAAATGAGCTGAAGCATCTCCTTCTGCCTTGACTGCGGCTTGTTCCAAAGGCCCTGAAGTTTGGTGCTATTAGCTAAAGTATATCTAGCAACTATCAGAATGTTAAAATAGCCATTATCACTTTCCTTCAAAATAAATTACTTGGAGAAAAAAAAATCCCTTTTGGAAAATTGCTGTGGCTTTAATACAAACCTATTGATAATTCCATTAATATTTTTGGTTGACAATGTACCATTAAAAGGCAACATTAAAACATGTTTCATTTATTTATTTAATTTAGTTTGCTATTTTTTAATTTTTTTATATATCTCGGGCTAAAAGAATGTAGCTGTATTTTATATTGGTGTAGAACTGCAGTGCTGAAGCCTGAACACTATATATACTACTACATATATACTTTCCCTTTATTTCAGTCATTTGAGATGGCAAATGAGGCAGCAAGACAACCTTTTGCAAGTTTTTACTTAAGCTAGGACATCCTGGAAATCATATACCATGTTTCTAAAAGCGAGTTATCTATATTTGTTTATTGATGATTCAGAGGACAAGGATCCCGTGTTTATATCTGATGGCTGATACCGTATGAGAAAAACGGGGAAGAAAGGTTGGCTTTGTGCCAGTAAACAATGCCAAATAAGGACATGTAATGCTATCCCTAAAGACTCTCATGATGAACTCTGAGGTGGGAAGGATAAAACACTAATGATTTTTTAAAATTTAGTGGATTGTTCATGTTTTAGTTCAGACATGGGATGAGTTTTACCATGAGTTTTACCCATGAGTTTTACCTTTTTCTTTCTGAGTTTCCTGCCTATCCCGCCAGGGAGAAAGGAGTGATGAGCAGTTGTGTCATACTTAGTTGCTGGCTGGTGCTAACCATGGGAGAGACTGGAGGCCAACTCCTAGAATTTCAGGTCAGGCATACAGGAAGTCCACGGCTCAATACACTCTAACTGAAAAAAATATATTGGCAGCATATGAAGGGATTCAAACTGCTTCAGAAGTGGTTGGTACTGAAGCATAGCTCCTCTTAGCACCTTGACTACCGGTGCTGGGCTGGATGTTCAAAGGGAGAGTCCCCTCTACACGTTATGCAATCGATGATATTTGGAACAAGTGGGTTGGACTGATCACCCAGCAGGGTTCAACAGGCAGACTCAGACTCCCAGGAACTTTGATCACAAACTGGCCAGAAGGCAAGGATTTAAAAATATCTACATAGAAGGAGGTGATGCAAGCTGAAAAGGCCCCACTGTGTCATAAACTACAAGGAAAGGAGAAGCAAGATGCCCTATTCACTGATGAGTCCTGTCGCATTGTGGAGAAGCATTGGAAGTGGAAGGCTGCTGTCTGGGGGTTTGTAAAACAAGTCTCTCAAACTGCTGAAGAAAGTGAGTCAAGTAAATTGGCAGAGCTGAAAGCTACTCAGCTAAAACCTCTGTGGCATGAGACAATGGTTGAAATATCAGTATTGGGAAGTCTTGTATATTGATCATGTCGTACTCCCACAAACCCACCAGGGCATGCTTCATGTACTCAAAATGGCAGAAGCAACCACTAGGTGGCTGAAAATACATCCTGTGCCCCATGCAGCTGCCTGAAATACTATCCTGGGCCTTGCAATGCAAGTCTTATGGTTACATAGCACTCCAGAAAGAATTAAGTCAGACAACAGCAATCATTTCTGAAAAAAAACTCACATACATTTGGGCCAAAGCACATGGTGTTAAGTGGGTATACCACATGTCCTATCATGCACCAGTCTCTGGAAAATTGAATGATAAAATGGACTGCTAAAAATTACACCAAGGGTAATGGGTGTGGGACCTTTGAAACATGGATATACATGTTTAGCTAAAGTCATGTGTGTAGTTAACACTAGAGGATCTACCAGTTAAGCTGACCCTGCTGAATCTAAACTTCCACGTGCCCATAATGCACACGAAAAATATGTTAAGGAAAACAGTCTGGGTTAGTCCTGTTTCAGGCAAAAGCAAACGTATCTGCAGGACTGCTTTTAGTCAAGGACCTAGATACACTTGGTGAGTGATGCAGAAAGATGAAGGATTTGATTTTGGGTGAGCATAGGCGATTAATAGAATTGTATAATGTTAACTGTTAAATAATCATACCACTGTATGTCAACACTACTAGAGTTGCTATATGCCATATCAAACTTATTACAGTCAGAGTCACCCTGATTAGTGAAGAATTTGCTTGATGAAACTGGAGCAAATTGCAGCAGTGATGGAACCAGAAACGGCTTCAGCAACTAGTGCCCAGCCACTTCTTTGTGATTGATATTTTCAGCCTGCAGATCATGGGCATGGCTTCTCCAGATACACTAGATGCAAGCTTCAGATGCATCATTCAATAATCTGACACCACACACATCATTTCTCCTGCCCTGAAAGACTGTTGTGACAGGTGGAGCCCAAAGTCATGGGTTAAATGAACTCAACAGACATTGTAGAAGGATGGCCTATAGACTAAGGGAATGATATCTGTGTGTGTGCATATATGGATTGATAAATACAAGGAAAGCTGGTGGTGATGAAATGTAGGACACGGGCATGATGTTTGTGGTGTAGAATAAGGGGTTGATACTATCTTGTGTTTAGCTGGGATAATTTTCTTCAACTTCTTATACTGGCCTGCCAATGAGAAGGTGGGGAGCGCACAAAAAGGTTTGAGGGAACACAGCCAGGACAGGTAATTCAAACTCATCAAAGGGGTGTTTGATATAGTACGATGCCATACTCAATATACAAACTGGGGGAGTTTGCCAGGAAGGGTGGGGATTTCTGCTTTGAAATGGGCTGGACATGAATTTCTAGGTGGTTAGCAATTATATTGTGCGTTACTCACTTTGTATATTCTTTCATTATTGTTGTTATTATTTTTCTCTTCCTTTGCTGTTCTACTAAACTGTCTCTACCTAGCCCATGAGTTTTACCTTTTTCTTTCTGAGTCTTCTCCACATCGCACCAGGGGAGAAAGAAGTGAAGAGTAGCTGCATCATACTTAGTTGATGGCTGGGTTTAAACCATGACAGTGCAAATTATTGTTAACTGGATTGTTTTTGGCAACGTAGCCTCATTTTCCCAACTGGCATTATATAACACTCATCAGTTAGTGTCAGGAACTATATGTGTGGTGGCAGCAGCTTCTGGAACATCAGTTGCCATATTTAGTTGCTGTTCAGTGTATGAAGGGTAGTCATCCACTGTTAGGGAATGGCAAGGCTGTGTTTTTATGTTGCAACAACATCCTCATTTGTACTAAGGTGTCTGCTATGAAGGGTTCTTGTCAACATGTGTAACTAATGAAAAATGTAATTTTTTTTCAGAAGTTTAGAGTTAAGAAATAACGATTAAGAACATTTAACGTTTCTGCAGTGCTCAAATCTTTCCTCTTAATGTTGTTTGTGCATCTGTGTTTACATTTTCTAAAAAGAGCTTGTAAGCACTTAAAGAAGGTCCCTGAAGGGTAGTAGTATAGACTTTTCTCCAAGACATCAAAAAACCTCATCAGTTTCTGTCAAAATGCAGAAGAAACAGAGGCAGGTTTTGGCAAGACTCTTGGGGCAAGTGTAGAACTTTTTCAGGTTCTGCACAGTAATCTCTTAATGAGTTGGCAAAAATAAGAAAATGCTCAGTCCTGGAGGATATTGTACAATATAACTGTTCATGTACTATGGACTTTGTGTACTATATCAACTCACCTTCCCTTCAAGTTTCTTCCTTTACTGTCTCCAGTGTTGCAAAGTGCTTCTTTTGGGGTAGAAGCAGGAAATATGATGGCATTCTCTCCGCCTCAAAGCCAGCTGCTTCTTGAACCGGAACAAAGAGTCAGCAGCAAAAAACCTACAGTGCAATAGCTAATTATATCTCTTTTAAAATAATCATCACTAAGCATGTACATTTGTTTGTCATGAAGATAAATGAAATACATTACCCCATTTTCTCCTAGTATTGCATATTCATCCCTTATTTGGTTTAATTTACAACCTGAATTGCTGCCATTTAGGAGGAAGACAGAGAGAGAGAGAGAATGAAGATGAGCCTGGAGACTGGAACAGTAATTTCTTAGCCCGTATTGCATATATTAACTGCATCAAAACTGAGCCTAATACAAGGCTGAAACATGAGCTGAGACCCTATATGACTGAGACACCATTAAGTTTGACATTTCTAGCACTGCATGGAGTCAGGGTTAATTTGTGACTTGATACTCTGATTGCATTGGTATGGGTTAAACAAGAGAAAGAACAGTTAAAAAGGAAGAGGTGGATTGCAGGCAGTTACTGCACATCAAATTGATCTACTTTTTCTTCAAGTGTAAGTGTGTAGAAATTTGCTAGAAGAAACACATTGTACCGGTGTATGTGGAAATAAAGAGATATTACACAACTTTTCAGAGGCAGACTTCCAGTCTTGTGAAATTCTTTATACCAGCTCCCCTCTAATTTACATTGCTCAGTTATTCTGTTTTATGTCTCTAGAGGACAGAGTTGTAGTTTTTCCTCTTCAAAAGAAGAATTCACACTTTCATCATACCCTTGTTATTTAACTTATTGTACTTACGATGTTTCAGTTGCTGGTTGTTTTCTGTGGCAGAAATGTACCTCTAACCTCTGTCTCAGCAGTTTATGAGTTTCTGTATGCTATTAGAGAAATTGAGCTCATGCCTTCTAGCCTCTTTTCCCATGATCATGGTTAGTTTCTATTAGTCTGCTTTCCTGCCTGAGTAGATCAGTAGTTTATTCCACAGGTCATATTTAAACAACTTTTCTTCACTTAAAAATGCTGTAGAAAAAACTGCTATCAAAAGCAACCACATCACCTTATACTGTCATAAACTTCTCCATGTAAGCTGAATCACTTTCCTTCACGATTCACTTCCATGCAGTTTTAGGATTCACTCAGCCTGACTGTTATGTTAGATATGGGTATTCATTTGTGGGCAGATTAAAATAATTTGTTTTTTCTTCTCCAGTTCACAAACATTTAAACATCCATCCTAACACATGCTGTTTGAACTGCTTTACAAGGGTAGACATTTGATTTGAAGATGGCTGGTAACTAGACAGAGACTCTGAATCCTTGAAAGCTGGTTTTCTTACACTACTCTGACTGTTACTGCGTTTCTGTGTTTTGTGTAGGATGTTACAACAAAGCAGAGAACCTGGAGGACTCAAGACATTTTGTAGGAAAAAACCCACTCCACACAATGACAATTTAAAGACATAAAGTTGGTGACTGACAAGGTATTCTACAAGATGTCTTCAAGAATGTCACTTGGTTTTAAAAAAGAAATAACAGAAATATTCCAGTTTTTCCTCTCAGAGGCAGAGCAATCCCAGAAACTTGTAAGGTACCATGGTCCCAAAAGGCACAAAATGGTTGATGAAGAAGAAAAGAAAGCATACCTTTTCTAAAAACATAAGCAAAAGACTTAACAATCAGAAAAGCATATTAAATACCAACTGAAATTGAAAACTAACAAGTTTTGAAGTTGACTTATAGCTGTGCTCATTGAGAAGACTCAGGGATTCAGAGACTCTCTAGCAGAACTCAATCATGCTTATTTTAGTCCAAAAGAAGCTTTGATACAGAGAGGAGAAATATTTGATCCAGTTTACTCTATTTTAAAGGCAGTGAATGACGAAAATGAACCTCTTTCATAAGAATGTGTGTCAGTGAAAATGCAAAGCAGCATGATCCTCTTGTCCTCTCAGTGTGTCTTCTGTGCATGCCATATACATACACACAGACACACACACCGACACACACGCACACACATATATAAGCTTTTTAAGAGCTTGGTGTTTGTACCATTTAAGCTCAGAGAAAATTGCTGTTACTTAGCTAATAAAAACAATAAAAAAACCTAGGTACTCTGGTTGTTATTATTACCTCTTAAGATGTATCAATTCTTATGTTCTGATTTTTTTTCCCTTCATTCTTTCAAAATTGTGGTTGCAGTTGCTGGGATTTTCTCTGCAGGACAATCAAGATGTCTGCATGTCAAGTACAGCAATGCAAATTCCTTGTAAGAGGAACGCAGATATCGGTCTGAATCTCTTTTGTCTGTCCCCTGTATAATCAAAACAGCAGGAAGAACAAGCAGGACTAGATTTATACAAGGTATTAATGATGCCATTGTTTTCTCTTCCCTACCTGCTGGTGCAATAGGTGTACTTGATTGCGTGTCAGCAGCATAGCTGTGCACCCTCTCCCATCTGTGTGAAACAGCCTTGTATGACAACATAATGTATTGTTATACCTTTTTAAATTTTTAACCTTGAATCTGATATTTTTTAAAAAATATTCCCTGATTTATACATAAAACTAAAGCTATAGTTTTTAGGAAGAAATGTTTTGAGGCCTGTTACAGCTCTCAGATAGTCTCAAAATGTTTCAAAGTGGACATCTGAGGCTTACACAGCAGTAAAACCAATGTGCAGGAGAAGAGCAATCTATTCCTTCTGTGAAACAAGATATTTTACATGTGTTCATTTGTGTATGAGTCTGCCTGCTTTTTGTGTTGGGCTGGAGTGAGAACAAACATCGCACAGCACATGTAGTTCTATATAAGTGACACGACCTTTGCTACCTTTTGAAATGGTATCCTGGGAAGATTTAATCAAAGGATTAACTAAACCACTGGGCCACTTCAAATTGATACTGGACAATTTGTTATCAGGAGGTACCATAACAGTGGCAATATTGTTAAACATTTACTTTGCATCTCTCTTTACAGAGAAATAGAGAGAAGATCAATTCAAGCCAGGGATTACTTTACAAGTAATGACAGAGAATGAACTAGCTCATGTGCAGATTAGAGAATTGCTTCTTAAAAGCTTAGATCCATTCAATGCAGACAAAGCATGCTGACCTGATGGCATGAAACTGTAAGTCTTAGAGGTTACAAGCGAGAAAATAAGCAAAGCAGTAGCTTTTTCTCTTGCTTGTGACTTGGTTCAGGGGAAAAGAGAGAAACAGACCTCATTATTTTAACTTTCTGAAAAGAAAGCAAAATCTAATAATAACAAGAATTAACTTCAGAGTGATTTTCATTTTGAGGGAGTTTTGAGGACCATCTTAAGGAATGAAAAGAAAGGACGGTAGATAAGAAGGGGAAACAACTATCACAGAGAGAAAGTTTGACTTAAAAACCTACCACACTACTTTGAATGTGATGAAATACCTGCTAAGTACTTGAACATCCATGAGCATGATAGACTGCAGACAAATTAAAGCAAATCTGACTATTCAGATTTCTTATTTAATCTGTGTAAGTACATGTCCACTCTCTTTATGGGATCAGTGTGGGCTCATTAACTAATATGCCAGCTGCTGCTCCTTTTTTGAGAAGTCATCCTGCTACCCATTGTATGACATTACTCTGGCAGTGATCGGGAGGAAGTCTCCAGCAGACAGGATAATCAGTTTTTAAGATTTTCAAAAATTTATTACAATGCAGTATTAATAATCTTAGTCCTGACTTCCTTTGTGTCAGAAAGGAGCAGATATTTGGATCAGTAGATGAAAAGCACTGATACAAGCATAGGCCTCATCTCAGCTGGTCCTCCAGTCTACTGGAGGTATGGTACTAAGTGCCATAATCGCCCCATCTGTTTTAAAGGCATTTGGAGACAAAGATGAATGAGTCATGAGGAAAAGCACATTTCTCACCAAATGACCAGACTTTGCATGTGTGCATTCATATCTCATATTCTCATTTTAATTTTATTGTGACAATTGCATTCTCAATGTTGTGTTGTCATGCCTTGATGCATGACAGCATCGTGGGGGAAAAGACTCACGAGGACAATGAAATATGAGTCAGTCTCTTTCCATCCAGTATGTGACCTACTTCCAGCTCGTTCCATTCAGTTTCAGATCAGCAGAGGAAAAAGCAATCCTACAATTAATATTTTTTCAAAATTCGCAATTTACACAACACAGGTAGTTTTTATGAAGCTGTGACAACACCAGGAGGAATTACAAGAAAGCTGTACAGCTGTTCTGAATAAACCAGAAGCAAACAGTTTTTCTTTAAGATGACATAAGTGCACAACAATACAAAGAACTCAGTAATAGGTATGAACATGCCATAGTTAACAGAAGTGGGGCATTTCACCCACCTCCAGAATATCTTTGTTTTAGACAACTCAGGAGACTATCTCAATGCTGTATCTCTGTGTTGATAAAAGGTGATGCATTTGAGTAGAACTTTAGGTCATCCATTTAGTCTAGTTACAAAGCCTAATGCCAAAAAGTCACTAGTGATTGATGCAGAAAGAGGAATGTATTTTTATTTCCATCACAATTCTAGGTTTGTTCTGCATGGATGTGACACAGATGGATAAACCAATGCAATGATCCAAAAGTAGCCAGCCTACTTTTTTTGTTAGCTTTCAGCCTTACTTGCTTCTCTGGCACCCTTTCTTTCTCCACATCCCTCTGCAGTCATGTCTACTCCCCCTCCTATACACAGTGCAGGTCATGAGCAGAATGAGTTCACACTTCCCACATGTCCACATAGCTCTTGCTAGTGTATGTCAGAATGGCCATCCTGAATAGTATCATCTGATAGCATGATACTGAGATACATGCCAGAGGTCTCTCATAGACCTACAGCTCCGTCCTACCACATCAGCAGCAGAATGGTCACATTAATGAAGTTGTTGCATAAATATATATTAATTACATGATTCAGGGTGCCAAATAAGCCTTCTAAGAAGGAGATGCAGGAAATTAGAAATAAATTTTGCTATGTCCTGCTCTTTAAGCTTTCCTCTGCAAATGGACATCTTAAGATGCCATGCAAATGCAAAAAATAACTCCTATTGACCCAGCTTACTTCACTAGATATTTTTTTTTTTAATACAAGCAAGTTATTTGAGCAATATCGTGGTACGGAATGCAGTATCTCAATTCTTGATCTTGCAAAAAAGTGCAAGTTTCATTAAATGCAATGTAAATTCAGTGTTCAGCAATTTATATTGATCCAGAATATTACATGGGTGATTCTATAAGAAAAGGAGATGGGAACCATTACTATTTTTCTTGTTTGAAATCAGGAAGTTTTGACAAGAAGTGCTTTCCAAATGTGTGGAATTGCTCTTTTCTCTTGCATTTGCATTTTTTTGTTTGGGTAACAGAAGCTGTTTGTCTGCATTCAAGAAACCTGCTAGTTTAGTTCGTAGTTACTTGGTAGTTGGTAGTGAAGGAAAAGAACTGCTTTTCTTTTCAGTTCAACGTGAATTTGCCTCATAGAAGATGAATTTTTAAAATGCCGAATGTGTACTACAGGAGCATCCCTGGAAGGAGAGAGGGTGACATTTGTGCTGCTGTGCTAGTCTTATCAGCCTGAGAAGAGGAGTTTATCTGACATCACATTTAGACTGATAAATATGACACTAATGGGAAAAAAAATTCCTTACACATTGATAGGCTGTATTTACTGCTCCAAACCCATCACGGCTGTAATGTCACATAAAATAGTTGCAGGGAACAGACTATGTGAGGAGATTAGACAAATGAAATTCTGACGTCCAACTATGTCCTTCAGGAGTGCAAATTGTCTTCTTATCTATAAAATTCCTTTTCCTCCCTTTTACATACATACTATATCACCTACAGCTACTGTAAAAGCCACCTATGCGCAAGGATAAATCACAGCAGTCCCTGGCTCTGCAGCACAAATCACATTGAACTTCTTGAGGTAGATCTGCAAATGAAAGAAGACTATGCTTGTGTTTCTCCTTCCTAGTATTTACAAAAAAAACAACAACACAAATATGAACATCTAGTCTTTGAAATAGAAAATCATACAGCTGACAGTGGGATTGGGAACTAATGAAGCAGGAAAACTACAAAGTGCAAATGAGCAGAGCTTTGGTGGCATTAGTTTGATAATTTGGCCCAACAGAGATTATTATAGAGATATCTAGCAGCAGATCTCTGCTTAGGGGCATATGCTAAAGTTTCCATTATCCACCACATTTTTCAGGGTCACCAGTTTCAGGCAGAGATTTGCTTTTGATAATTTCAGTTCAGGAAAGTATTCTTCTTAATTGGAAGTTAGAAAAAGCAAGGAACCGGCAATGTTTCCTGGTATCTGGTTCAAAAAACTAAGTGACAAACCATAGTATAAACTCTATGCAAATATTGATGGTAGGAAGAACTTCAACAGTAATCTCTTCTGTCCAAAATAAGGAATTATTTCACAGAGAGTAAGGGCAACATTTTCAAAAGCTTATCTGAATGTAAATAATCAAGTAGGCAGGCAGCTGGGAATACAAACAGGGATTTTCAAAGCAGGTACACTTCAATTGCACGTGTGCTTGATCTTGGGTATTCAGTCTCAAGGAAGCATGAAATGAGGATTGGGTGCAGAGGCAGGTTAATCTATGTTTATATATCTGTTCTACCAATTGTCAAAATTCTGGTGTATAAGCCTTGTAAAGGCTTCTTTTTTTCCATGAATGTCACAGAATCCTGAGTAAAGAATGCTGAGGTGTCCCATCTGCTCCCATCCCTCCCTCTCCCGCCCCTGTTTCATATCTAATAATTCCTCTGCACAGTGATTTGTAATGGCAGGTTTATAGCCTTCTAAGACAGCTCCATTGAAGACTTTGGAGTCCTAGTGCTGTGGCTGGGTGGCTCTCTTCTTGTCTTGAGCTGGAATGAGTTGTCTAGCAACAGACAGGTCTCTTTGCCACACTAGAAGAAATACGATGCTTATTTCAGCTATTGTCTGTTCTCCATTTTTCTACCTGCCACAGAATAAAAGAGTGGCTAAGTGTAGGGAATTTTAGTGGAGAGTGCTCTATCTATTGAGTCACAGACATTAATGCAAGAATTTTAGCTGTGTTGAGACTATACACTCGTTCAGTAACTATGCAGGTCAATCTGAATTAAATGCTTTTTTTTACCAGAAGATAAAAACTTAGAAGGAAGTAGTCTGTGACATAATTTCAACAAGACTAATTTCTTCCAAAAATTAGAGTTTCTTTCGGGATGAATAAAAGTTTTGCCAGTAGTCATCTTAGGTAAGAACATACAGACTGTGTGATTGTCCATGCAAAACCTTGTAATGGAAACTAGACAGGTAACAGAAACTACCTCCATACAAAGTGAAAACACCTCGCCCCCTGACCTCCGCAACCCCCTTCCCCTTCAGATTTTAAAGCACAATCAAAATATTACAAATGTTGCTGTGTTCTGAGAAAGTTTACACGTTTGTTCGGGAGGTATCTTTTAAAATATAATTCTAAATTATTACGCTTCGCAGCAGTTTCTTGTGTTTGACAAAATATTATGTTCTATCCACACCATTCAAAAAAGATCAGCTGCATTACTGAAAGCAGCATAAAGAGGAGCGTGATGAAAATTCTGCCCTCTGACCCAATGGTAATAGTAACCACAACTCAATACTTCCTCAGGCCAGCAACTGAAATAAATGAGCATTGAAATGCTCATGTAGTGGACACTTATCAGTAAAACATTATGCAGGATAGCATGACTGCTAATCCTTTCTCAAGCCTAAGGCAGCAGTGAGCATAAATCATCCTTAAGATGCTTTGGCATACTTTTCCAAGATACCTGAAAGATCATGTGTAAAATCAGTTCCATCTAATGTAATTGCTTCCTCCTCTTAATGAGTAAAAAAAGAATAAGACAACATTTAAAATGCAAATTGCTTCTTAAATTTAAATTATAAATAAAATAACACCCATTTCAGTGTTTTCAGCTCCTATACATCAAATTAGTTGTTATATCAAATTTAAAGGCAAATCCAATGCCTAAGTGCTTCTCAGGATTGCACACTTAAAATTTGCCATTTTCATTAAATCTCTAAGCTCATGCTTTCAAATACAGTTGAATTTGATTACTATGCATTTACAGTACAATTAATTCATGTTTTTGACATCCTACCTCTTTTAGCATCACAGTGGCTCTGCTTTGTAAACTACATATGTTGCAGTACCTGCTTAATCTGATAAGACTTTAAAAATTACTTAGACAATTCTATCCTTTCTTGCAACTACATAACTCTAAGGTGTTTTAGTTTACTTTGATATTTCTTTAAATGTTAAATTCAAAATATTTTCTAAGCCTGGCTGCTGCCTCAACAAATACAGTAGCATGACTAGTTTGTGTATTAAAACACCCATGGTGAAAATGAAAGAACAAAAAATTAACCATGTAAAAAATGGCTGAACAAGATTTTCGAACAGCAATTCTGGACTTGATTTAATGTGTTTCAGTGAAGTAGGCGGCTTCAGTGAAGTAATCTGCATATTCATTAGAAATATCCCTGGATTTTAATAGTAGCTTCCATCAAAAATGCAAGGAGGACACCAAGGGTATATTCATGCAAGTGCTTTTCCAGCTTTGGCTGCTCTGAGTCTTGCTCTGAGTACCATTTTCTTTTCAGAATCTAAATTAAACTTAAAATAATGCAGATCTATGCAATATTTGAATGCCTTATGCCATGGTCAAGAGTCAGGTAAGCCTGGGGAACTTAATTATTTCCTTAATATATCATGTGCCTGAAGCTTAATAGAAGTGTAACTAGAGATATATGCCTAAAAGCACCTACTACTTTGCATAAGACTAAAAACTAAAATGTTGACTGTGATTTTCTTTGAAATTCTCTATTTCTATCCACAGTGTTTTTGCTTTATCATGGTAGTGTCATAAGGAGAAAGACAACATCCACACTAAATAAGAGAAGCCAAACACTTAGTACTATCCATCCACAGGGAGTGGCAAAGTGCCCGCTGACATAAAATTCAGTTTGCACAGTTAACTACCACAGATAGCAAATAGGAAACATATGCATTTTCATGGAGCTTCTGATTAAAACTTAATCCAGAAAAGCAAGCCTTGAAGTAAAAAGGAAGAGATTAATTAAACAGAATAAAAAGAAATATGTTTCTGTGGCTTGAAACTGAATTAACACCAAAGCCGTGAACAGCCTGACAACCAATTTCATGCTGTTAGGCAAATGTTAGTAAAGTGAAATGTTTTATAAAGATTTTCAGTAGAGGTACTTACATATACCCTGAGGGCTTGTAAGATATTATTTTTTTCCATTTCACAGACAATGGAAATGAAGGTCATTAAACTGCTTGTGCCAGAACATGTGGGTTAAAATAGTATTGCTTTTATCCTTTCCAACGCTACGGTACTAGCTGTCCGTATGTCTAGCTTGCACATTTCTGGATGGAACTAAGATATATTATACCCTGGGTACTGTTGAAAATTTGTGAAGTCTCTATGTTGAATTCCCTGTTTTTTTATTAAAGGCAATTAATGTCTATCATCGTGCCAGCTATGGCAAGCAGCAGTAAAACAGCCATTTCGCGTATGACAATAATGATACTGATATATGTTCAGTACATTTCACTGAGCCCTCTGGAAATCAGATGCGCTCAGGAGTAAATTAGGAGGCAAGACGAATCTGGCAACACAAGTCTCTGAGGCAGTACAGGAACAATGAAGTGTAAGGAGATAATAAGCCAGTCACCAGTACCTTCTGTGTGTCCCTTCCCTCCTTTGCAAATTACTGCAGTGGTTCAGAGGAAGAAACAGAACCACATCTCTCATGAAGGACAGACCAGGTCATCTCTTGGGATATTTGAAAGTCTGGTTACTACATAAAGGATTGTTACAAAGTTTCTGACAGTTGCACGGGTTAAGATGAAACTCACCCTTCCTGCCCTTTCCCAATCAATTCTAGCACAAAAGAGGAAGTACCTTCTAATATGATCTTTCCTCTTTTCCTTTGGCCTGAATGTTAAGCATCTGTTGAAATGAAGACATAACTGCTAGATACCTATTTTGCACAACAAACAGAAAAAATATTGCATAACCAGAAAATGTTGAAATGCTCTGGAAAATGCTGAAGCTGTTGTGAGGTAAGGCCTGATACTCTGAAACCACAGAATGGATTGCATATCAAAAACCTGTGAAAAAGAATTCCATTTCTTGTCATGTAGTTCTTGATTAATGTCCATAGTTGTTCATTAACCTACTGTTGCACTAGCGACTTCCTCAAGGGCTCTTGTCTTAGAAATACAGCAGATGGCAAGAAGATCCTCACCTGCTCTGTTGGATCAGTTAGAAACATAATATATCGCTTCCGTAAGGACTCCTTTCCAAGCAAATGGAAATAATCTACAGTTATTTGTCAATCCTTTTTGAGTGTCTACTTTTAGAGCATCTTTTAGTGGCTGTAAATAATTGCCACACAAAATATTTCCGCCCATTTCTATGTTAAGATGGCAGCAAGCAAGTTGATGAAAGGTCAGGAATAATTCTGGGCTAATGCCATCACTTCAGATTGGGTGTTTGATTCATAAACCTAAATTTGTGTGCTAAGCAAAGGTGTCCATCAAAATTGCTGTAGTTGTTTGCTGGGAAAGCTTTTTGAAGTTCAGAAATAATTTCTTCCAGAGAAAGTGGTTCTAGCAGACAATTTGTTGTATTATTTTCCCTCAAATGTATAAATATTTAAAATGCTAATGTCTATTATAGTAAATAATTCTTAAAAAAATAGTATGGAAAAAGGTGATTCATTTAGTAGGAGTGAGTGTTCACACACTGGAACAGGTTTCAGTGATTCTCTGGTCAATGCCATTCTTCAGAATAAACCCAGCCTTTGCAGGAGCCGAGAGACTGCTGTGAATGCATGAACCATGGCTTACACAGAGGGGAACATTTGTCACCTGAAAGGCAGCAAAATGTGGGATTTGGCAAAACTACCATTACATCCTAGACCAGGTGACTTAGTAGAACACAATGGTGAATTTATAGCTAGCTCCCAGACTATCAGATAAACCTACCCTTGAAGCTTTCTCCTGTTTTCCCTTTCTCCATTGGGAGTAATTAGGAAGAGGGACTTCAGAAGCTAGAAATCAGACTATGTTCTTGGGAAGCTTTGTGGAGTTTTCCTGGTGGCTCATGAATGTAGTTTCCTTTCTGCTTCCTCCCACTAACAGCATCACCCATCTCCAGAATGCAGATGCCAAATTGCAAGGCAGAGAAATGGATGCTCATAATTGGTCATTTTCCATTACTGGCAGGGGCAATGTGTTGAGAAAGGTGAACAAAGCAAGAAACTGCATTTTCTTCAGACATCAAGCACAATATTTTTCTGTATCAAATGTGACATTCCTAATGGCAAGAATGACTGAGACCTTCTTTAAGGAGTCACACAATGGAAATTCTCTCAGGCTCTGTTAGGATAACCATGATTTTATATCTAGTGGTCTAGGAAAAGACAACTAAGGTCTCCTGGCAATAAAAGGCACTGCTGAGACAGGGCCTTACATAAAAAATGATCCCCACATTGTAAAAAGGAACTTCTACATGACCATTTTGAAGACCAGACTTTTGATTGTTTGGGCCATGTTGAGCTATTCAGTGACAGGAAAAAGAAATTTACAAGCATCTTTCAGTAATACAGGGCCAAATGCTGCATATGCAGGGTTCATTTTCTTCTAATATTTCCAGAACATAATTAATTCTGTGGTACTTTGTGGACTGGTACATTAATTACTGTCATTACAACAGCCTTGTAAGGAAATTTTAGTTCATGAAACCTAATATAATAATTAGTATTATAATCCTATGAATTAGTTTAATTTTATAATTGACTGTAAGTAATTTCTCATTTGATTGGTTGACAATTTATTGTGTTTATGCATTTGCTACTTGGGCTCAGTAGGAAAGGTAACTCTGTACTGGTAGCCTATAAGTCTGTTCAGATTATGCTGTAAGTGATCCAAACCAGGAATATTATTAGCTTTTGCATACACAGTTCAAAACTTCTGAGTCTCTGGGTGCATACTGTTTAAAAGCTGATCAACTTCCCCTGGTAATTTCTATTCTCCAAACATTTCTAAAGTCTTTCTAGTGCTCGCTCTGTTGTTCTGTTCTATAAACATGATCTGGTCCTGTTGGACTTTTTCAGTCATATGATAAGGGCAGCCCTACCAAATTAGTGGAGGTTAATCTTACTTACAGAAGTTAGCTAATCTGCCTGTTTTTCTTTGAGAGTTAATTTATTAATTAGAAATCCAGGACATCCACTGAAGAAGATGGGAGATGTTGCAAAAGTAAAGTTGGATTATGGTTTTGATACCTTGTTAAAATCCAGTGACGTGATTTGCTGAATGTAAAATATTGGAACAAAATTTTTTCAATCTTGAAATAGCCTCAGTGGTTCTGTGGTACAAAGCAATGTGTTTTTCTATTACATGCAGAGTAAAGTTTAGCTCTACTAATAGTAGCCTAAAAGAAATTCCTGCTAAAATTGAACAATCAAAGAAGATATGTGAGGTGTGACTTTATCTAGTAAACAGTGATTGAGGAAAGAAGGAAAACAGCAGGACTCTGCATCAAGCAAATTAATTTATGCTGGAGTTCCAAGCTCCTGAAGAAATTAAATTGCCGACTTCGTATCTGCACAGCTCCCTGCCATGTCAATTCTTTTCTTCATACTTCGTCTCCTTTATTCAGCTTAATTTGTTCTGCATGAAAGCCCCCTATTCTACGCTCTTACTAGATTTTAAATATTTTTTCAATTATTCTTTTCTTTGCTTTACTTTGAGGAAATCACTGTACAGTTATGACCATTCCTTTTTCTCACTGTTGAAAATATACCTTAATCTTCGCCCCTGCTTTCTTTTATTTCTTTTCTGTTTACTTTCCATAAAAGTGAAGTATGAGAATATGCCACTACCGTATCTATGAAACACAGTAATGCTTCATACCTTTTTAGGGATTAACATTTTCAGTAGAGGGTGCACTACTTGACGAGTATCAAGACAATCAACTTTTAAATCAGATACAGAATTAATATTCAATCAAGGACAGATCTTCAACTATAAAGACACAAACAGATGATGAGCTAATCTAAAATACTAATTCTAAACAATACTTGGTTTTGAGTGACTTTGGAACTGAAAGATGAGTTCCAGACCTTAAATTAGCAATTCATTAATATGCAACTGTTGTGACTGGAATCAGGGAGAATTATTTTGCTTCATCCAGCTGAGACTCTAAATTTGGCAGCATGAGTGATATCAATTTTTCTGAAATGGTAGCAGCTACTGCAGAGAAAATGTAAACACTCATTATATGCTGGAAATGGAGTCTGGGATAAATCAGAGTATTTTGGAAATGGCATCAGTTTTAGTCTTCGAGATAAAATACAAGCTTTGTACTGTACGTAGTTCTTTCAGTTTACTTTGTCAGGTATTGTTAAAATAAAACTGTTATACATGCACTCAATTTACTTGCATGAATTATTATAATTATTTGTTCTTCATAATACAAAATCTTTGTTAAAAATTATAATACTTTGGTTGACAGGAACATAGAAAGCAAATGAGATGGTCTTGCCAGAACCTTGTTTCCCAGAATCAGGCATTGATTCAGGAAAGCACTTTAACAAATGATTAAGTATGAACAAGTTCTTCAGATTGTACTCCTTTGGTTAGGTATCAACTTAGGCATGTACTTCACAGAATCACAGAATGATCTGAGTAGGAAGGGGCCCGCAAGGATCATCAAGTCCACCTCCTGTCCCTGCAGAAGAGAACCTCAAAATTCACACCATGTGTCTGAGGGCATTGTCCAAATGCTTCTGGAAGATTGCTTGGCTTGGTGCCATGACTACTTTCCCAGGGATCCTGTTCCAGTGCTCCACCACACTCTGAGTGAAGAAGCTTTTCTTAATATCCAATCTAAACCTCTCCTGGCATATCTTCCTGCCATTCTCTTGAATCTGTGATTCTCTTGAATCCACTGATCACCAGAGAGAAAAGATCAGTGCCTGCTCCTACTCCTCCCCTTGTAAGGAATCCATAAACTACTATGAGGACCTCTCTCAGTCTCCAGGTTGAACAAACCAAATGAATTTAACTGCTGTTCATATGACTTGCCTCTAGACCCTTCACCAACTTTGTGGCCCTCCTCTAGACGCTCTCCAGTAGCTTGATATCCTCTCTATATTGGAGCACCCAGAATATCCCATAGTATTTATTATTCAAGGTGGGACTGCACCAGTGTGGAGTAGAGTGGGACAATCAAATCCCTCAACCAGCTAGTGATGCCATGCTTGATGCAGCCCCAGACATGGTTGGCCCTCTTGGCTGCCAGGGCACACTGCTGTCTCATGTTCAACTTGCCATCAACTAGAACCTCCAGATTCCTTTCCACAAGGCTGCTCTCCAGACTCTCTCTCACCAGTCTGTATATATATCCAGGGTTGCTGTGTCCCAGGCACAAAACCTGGCACTTGCCCCTGTTAAACTTCGTGCAGTTGACAATTGCCCAGCTCTTCAATTTGTCCAGATCCTTCTGCATGGCCTCTTCGCCCTCAAGAGTGTCAGCAGCTCCTCCACATTTTTGTGTGAACTTGGCCAGTAAACCTTGTGAACTTTCAGTGAACTTGGCCAGTAAACCTTTGAGTCCTGCATCCTTTGAGTACTGGTCCTAAGATGGATCCCTGTGGAACCCTGCTAGTGACTGGTCACCAGTTCAATGTAGCCCTTCCACTATGATCCTTTGAGCCCAACCCATCAGCCAATTGTTCACCCACTGCATTATGTGTTTATCCAGCTGTATGCTGATCATTTTCTTTAGAAGGATACTGTGAGAGACAGTACCAAAGACCTTGCTGAAATCCCAAAACATCATGTCAACTAGTTTTCCTTGGTCAGCTAGCTGAGTAACCTTATCATAGAAGGAAATTAAGTTTGTCAGGCAGGACCTTCCCTTTATAAACCCATGCTGACTGGAATTGATGACTGTGTTGTCTTTCAGATGGTTTTCAGTAGCTCCCAGAACAAATTTCTCCAGCCACTGATGTGAGACTAGCAGGTTTGTAGTTACTGGGCTCATCCCTGCTGCCCTTCTTGAAGAGTGTGACAATATCTGCCAGTTTCCAGTCCATTGGTACCTCTCTAAATTCCCAAGAGCATTGAAAAATCATTGAGAGAGGCTTCGCTCTGACATTAGCCAGGTCTTTAAGTACCCTTAGATGAATCCTGTCAGGCCTCACTGATGTATAGGGGTTCAGGTGCAAATCCAACACAAGTTTGGGGTTGTTTGGAAGATTATCATTTGCACAGTCTGGGTCGTTCAGCCCAGGACTCAGAGGGTACTAGAGGGGGTGGTAAGCCCATCATCATTATGCAAGACAGAGGTGAAAAAAGCATTAAATGTCTCTGCTTTGTCTATATCCCTCTTTACGAGGTGTCCATGATCATCACATAATGGGCCAGTGTCATTTCTGGCCTTTGTTTTGGTATTAACATATTTTAAAAAGCCCCTTTTATTAACCTTCACAGTGCCGGTCAGCTTCAACTCTAACTGAGCTTTGACCACATGAATTTCTGCCCTACAGTGGTGAACAGCAACCCTGTATTCCTCTGAGCCGAGGCCAAAGATTTGTCCATGGCCTTTTAAATTCTGTGCTGTTTTGAGGGTAGGAATACAACCCACATGCAGCAATACTGCCAGATATTGTTAGGTCTCCATTGTTTCAAAAGGGTGTCATATTTAGTTGAGACTTTATAAGATGAGCTCATCAGATTTCTGTAATTGGATGTGAATACTAGCATAATCTGGCCTTGAGCCCAGACACTAAGCTTCAGCTTAAAACTTGATTCAGATCTGAGTCTGAACACTTCCTCAGCTTCTTGCTGATAATGCGGTATGGAAAGTGAATTATCTTGTAGTCTGGAGAGGTGGTTCATCAATACAAGGATGATGCATGTTGTGGATTATCACCAAAATGTCTGATAGGGAAAAAAAGGGAACAAGTCCTTGAAATTTCCATACTTGCATCTATTCCCACCATTAGAATTCTTTTAGCATTTTGTTTATCTGTTTTAAGGCTTAGCATTTTCATTGTGACATATACACAAAAAGATTTAGAACTACCAGTCCCATTCTCATTTTGGTGTCTAGCTGTAGCCTAAGTTTCTAGAGATCTATTCAAATCAGTGCTCATACATATAACTTGCTAAAGGCTTCCATAGTGTTTGCAGTTTGTTTTCAAATTAATCACCTCAAGCCTTCTTTTCAGGTAACATATTTTAAATATTTTTTCCTTAGCGTGGGGAATTGCCTTCAACATTTTTTTTTCCTTGTACAGAAGAATAAACAAAAAATTTGAATTCTCACCCCACCCTTCTAATTTATTACTCTTTTGACAAGTTAACCTGTGGGTACCTTCAAGTTGCTGTCTTCCCATTACTTGTGACATGATGAACTAGTGTTTCCTTCTATTCCAACAAGTAAAAATCCAAAAAGGCCATATGATAAGACTCGTATCTGACACAGTCAAAATGAATTGACATCAAGTATGGAAGACTTTTAGTCTCAGTTCTGTTTCCAAAGTAAGACACGTGGCTCTTGTGTTTACTCATTGTTGCACATTCAAAACTTATGCTATTTTGTAGCTCATGGAAAAAAAATTTGACTACATGTCTAAAAAACCCACCAAAAAAACCCAGATCCTAAACACTCTATGGGAAGGATCATGGCACTGTCTTATATTAGCTCAAGTAGCAGAAGCCTTGATTGATTTTGAATATACTTCTGATTCCCCTGTGCCAAAGGATGCTTTTGGCTGCATTGAGTACTTTCTTCTCTGATGTGTCAGCCCAAACGTTCTACTCTGGAACACAGTGCCTTTATATATATATGCCTTAAAATTTGCAAACTAGTTATGCCAATGAGATTCATAATGCTAAGTCACTATAGTAGAGAACTTCAGGATCTACATGTGATATCCTGCCTCTCTGTGACAAAGTAGTAGTGTAGGTTTAGCTTACTTTGGCATTATTTTCCTATCTGCTGTGTTGTACATGCATGCATACCTAAGTAGAGGAACGCAGTGGCAGAACATACATTGTCAGGTGCATATTGGATATGTCAGGAATTTTATGAGGTCGGCTAGCACTACTTACTCATTTAATTTAACAGTCTGGTAACCTGCTCGTGCCATTTTTGTCAGCTTTAGCACTGTATCATAATTTATCTATACAAGAAGAGAAGCACACATTAAAAAAGAAAATAAGAGTGCCCCCAAATATTTTCAATGAGTCAAGCAGAATAAACACAACACATTTAGTTTCTACACAATTTACAGAAGTTTAGAGCAGGAGTATGAGTATTAAATTCTAGAGTGAATGTTCAATAATCAATGTTAATTTCACCAAGTGTAAAGAAATGCATATTCCATCTCAGTGATCCAAAAATGCAGTTGAACATTATACCATCAGTCTCTGCAACTTAGACAAGAACCACTTGACTTGATTTCCAATAAACATTGCTCAGAAATACTTTGAATTATCCTGTAACAACAGTCTATACTACTAGCTGTTTTTTAACAATATGCTAAAAGTATGAGTGTAGCAGCTACAGAGACTAGAAGTGCATCAAATGCAATGCACAGAGCCTTGGGAAAAACAGGGGAGGAAGTATTATCCTAGGGTTCATTGCAAGCTTTCTGGCTGACTAAGAAACATTATTACCTGAAGCATTTGCTCTCAGTCATGAGTTAAAGTGCAATGATGCATATAGGAAGACATGACTACAAAGGAAGTCTCTGTTGGTGAGGTATTTTAGTGTAAGGATCACAAACTTTGACACTGGATTTTTGATACCAACTTCCATGTCTTAGTAAGAGATTTCTGAAGGCAAACAGCCTCAGATATCTGTATAGCTGTCTGCAGTATCATCAGGATAGCATCAGGAAAAAGTGTAAAATACAGAAAAATAATAATCTTTAATTTCATATAAGAATTGAGTTGTTTTTGTCAAAATCTATGCAACTGTAAATTACCTTTGATTTTGAGTAAATAGCTCACCTTACTTTCAGTAAAACAAGGTGTCTCTTTAAGAACAATAAAAAAGATAATAAAAAAGCCCAGCTTCTTATATCTCTATTTCAATACATTTCACTATTAGCTTTTTGTTTCACTGTAACCACTTTTACTTTTAAAAATTTGCTGTTGTACCAAGGGACATTGCAATAACATGTTATGCTGCTGACATGGCTGCATTTCAGTAGGAAGTAAGCAATCCCTGAACAATGCAGTCAAAGAAAAGATGAAAAACATGCAATTCTATTATTACTTGTACTTTAATGTAGGCCTATCTTGAGTGATATGCCTACGTAGATGGTCAGAAATCTGTCCTGATAAAGCGCTTTCTTTTATTTTGTTTTGTACGTGCTTATTTTTGAGCACGAACGAATCACTGAATGAATCACCAGAGCTGATATTTAGACTCTTAATCAGCCAATGGATTAATTTCTTTGTTATGCAGAATAAAATATGAAACTCTTCCAGGAAATCAGAAGAAAAAATACATTCCATTTTAAAATAATTTGCCTTATTTTACAATGACTTGTCTTCATGAATTTGGACTGTTTTATATTGAGGAATATTAGAAGTCTAACTGCAAAGCATTTTATTAATGTATACTTTACTGATTTACTCAGCAGCTCTAGAAAACTGCACTAAATTTGGAGCAGGAAATAGTCTAAAAGTCTGTTGATTAAATTAACCAGAAGGGCCCCAAAATCTCTTGAATTCCTTAAGGTTAATGTACTTACTGTGGATTTATTGGACTTAGTATTTTTACAACATCCTTGAAAACTTACAACAAGAGTAGCTGATGGATGTTTAGTTTCTGAAATGCAACTTTTATTAATACTTCGCATTACCCAACTATTCTAGTTAAAAGTAATTCCTGCTGTTCTTTGAGTGCCATTTAATGTTACTATGAGATATTTCATGCCATAAGTAACTGTCATGGCAAATGGCAGTCTTGTTCATAATCTGAAAGTAAAGGACGAATAGCTAATTTATTGGTTCAGCAAGCAATTTGTTTGAAACAGAAATGTGTGAACTTCCTAGGGAAAAATGAATCCTATACAGTATTAAGAAAGTTATATAGCAATGTTTGTAGTCTCATTAAAAAATAAAAAACATTGGCAGACTAGATTTTTGGCACAGTAAACCCTGAATGAAATTTCAGACATGACCCATATGAAAACAAACCTTTATATTTGCCAGTTATTACACCTTTCGTGAGTGGTCTAGAAAAAGAGAGTGGTGGGAGTGGTGGGACTGGCTGGAGTGGTGGGACTTTTGGACTGTTCAGAAGACTGGTTGGCAAAGGCCCATAAAGGACAGTCCTTAAGGGCAAGGGAGCCCACGAGGGCTGGGTGCTCTTCAAAACTGAAATCCTAGCAGTGCAGGAGCAAGCCATCCCCATGTTCAGGAAAAGGAGCTGGAGGGGGGAAAAAAAACAGCTTGGTTGAATAGGGAGATCTTGAGAAGCATCAAAAAGAAGAGGAATGTCTATGACCTTTGGAAGAAGGGACAGTCGTCTTGGGTGGACTACAAGGAAGAAGTGAGATTGTGCAGGGAAAAAATCAGGAGGGCTAAGGCCCAACTAGAAATCAAATTGGCTAAGTCTGTGAAAGATAATAAAAAATCTTTCTACAAATACACTAACAAGAAAAGGAGGATTAGGGAGAATATTCAATCCCTATTGGATGCAGAAGGAACAACAGTGACAAGGGATGAGGACAAGGCTGAGGTACGTAATGCCTTCTTTGCCTCAATCTTTAATAGTAAGGGAAGTTGTTCCTCCTATATATACAAACTCAGGAGTTACAGGAGCAGAATGAGGCTCCCATGATCCAAGAGGAGGAGGTTAGAGACTTGCTTGCCCACCTAGACATCCACGAGTCTGTGGGGCCGGATGGGATCCATCCAAGACTATTGAAGGAGCCGGCGGATGTGCTTTCCAAACCCCTTTCCATAATCTTCCAGCGGTCCTGGCTGACTGGGGAAGTTCCACTGGACGGGAGGCTGGCTGATGTTGTGCCCATCTACAAGAAGGTTTGCAGGGAGGATCCAGGGAACTACAGGCCTATCAGTCTGACCTCAGTGCCGGGGAAAGTCATGGAACAGTTGATCTTGAGCGTTATCATGAAGGACATGCAAGAGAACCGTGTGATCAGGCCTGGTCAACATGGGTTCATGAAAGACAGGTCTTGCCAAACTAACCTGATTGCCTTCCATGACAAAGTGACTTGACTACTGGATGAGGAAAAGGCTGTGGATGTAGTCTTCTCGGACTTCAGTAAAGCCTTTGGCACAGTTTCTCACAACATTCTGCTTCAGAAACTGTCAGCCTCTGGCCTGGACAGGTGCACAGTCTCCTGGGTTGAAAACTGTTTGGATGGCCGGGCCCAGAGAGTGGTGGTAAATGGAGTTAACTCCAGCTGGAGGCCAGTTATAAGTGGGGTTTCCCAGGGCTCGGTACCAGCAGGTCCAGGGAGGTTATTCTCCTTCTGTACTCAGCACTGGTGAGACTGCACCTTGAATATTGTGTTCAGTTCTGGGCCCCTCACCACAAGAAGGATGTTGAGGCTCTGGACTGTGTCCAGAGAAGAGCAATGAAGCTGGTGAGGGGGCTGGAGAACAAGTGTTATGAGGAGCGGCTGAGAGATCTGGGGTTGTTTAGGCTGGAGAAGAGGAGACTGAGGGGAGACCTTATTGCTCTCTATAGCTAGCTGAAAGGAGGTTGTGGAGAGGAGGGAGTTGGCCTCTTCTCCCAAGTAACAGGGGACAGGACAAGAGGGAATGGCCTCAAGCTCTGCCAGGGGATGTTCAGGCTGGACATCAGCAAAAAATTTTTCAGGGAAAGGGTCATTGGGCACTGGCAGAGGCTGCCCAGAGAGGTGGTTGAGTCACCTTCCTTGGAGGTGTTTAAGGGACGGGTGGATGAGGTGCTGAGGGGCATGGTTTAGGGATTGTTAGGAATGGTTGGACTTGATGATCCCGTGGGTCCTTTCCAACCTAGTGATTCTGTGATTCTATGATTCTATGACTCTATGATTCTGTGACAGTCCTGGCTACCAGGGAGCTTCTGGCCCCACAGCCCAAGGAGTTCTTGCAGAACCCTGACATGTTAAAAACAGATGCTTTGACAGTGTATATGCTGTAACATATCTTTCACGTTGGTGAAAAATGGGAAAATCACTTGATAAGATTAAGTTGGAACATTCGATGTTGACAATTTCCTCTCTGCAGTAGGCCAGAGGTGGTGAAGATGGGTCCTTATCTTGTGTATGTTCTGCTTACTGAAAGACTCTCAACTGTGCAAGCAGACAGCATTTCTGTCTTGGAGATGGGACAGAGGGAACAGAGCTCATCTATGGTTGCCAGCAGATAAAGACGATAGTCAAAGAGGAGGAACTGGTAGGTGAAAAATTAGAATCACAGGATCATAAAATTGAACTCATTTCCAATGATGTTCCTGAAGTATTTTCTAGAGCAAAGTCAGAGCAGCTGTTTCTGAGAAGACATGATCTGCTTCCCCTCTTATATCCCCAGGGGTATCCTACAAATCTCAACCTCTCTTTTGGCCACAGCACTGAAAGAGGCCAAATGTTTTCCTATTCCAAGCAATCTCCTGCTTTATGTTCCCTTCTGCCCAGAGCTGCCCTGTTTTGCTGGTAAAATGTCTCAATTTTCTCATCTTTTCAATGTATTCAGAAGAGGTCATCAGAAACACATCACATTTCTCTGCGTGGGCAGCTTTCTTCAAGTTTCATTTGCTGACAGTCCTGAAAAGAAATAGTTGGCTACTGGCTCATCCTTGCTGCATACCGAGGGATGAATTATTGGACTGTTGTACCAGCAACAGCATGGCAAAATAACAAAGATGGACTTTTCTTGAAGACTGCTCACACTGCCTATGGAAGAGTCCACAAGGCAAACAAACGGTTTGATTTGTAAAAAAAGCAGCAAGCCCCAAATCTATGTTACAATTAGGGAAGCACATTATACTGGAACTGCCATTGCAGGGAAGCGGTGTTCTTGTACTGTTACTGGGCATAGGACCTGGATACCTTCATAGGCATTAGGAAGACATCTCTGTTAAGCATGGGCTGGCATGTGGATGGTTCAATGGGATATCTGAATCTAGTAACTGTGCAATATTTTTGTTCACACTTCACTTCTTCCTTACACTGTTGAAGAGACAGATGTAAATAAATAATATTGTTTTCTTCTTTAAAGAAACAAAGGAACTTACACAGTAAAAGCTTAGATCAGCTGTTCAGTAAGAAGTATATGAGGGAGAAGCAAGAGAGGGCTCCGCACAAGGGAACCAGGCACTGAGGGTGGAAGGGAACCAGGCAGGAGAACAGATTGCAGCCCCAAAGTGCCTGGGGTAGGGGTAGAACAGGGAGCAGTGACAATAGCTACGGACAGCCAGTAGCACTGATACAAATGTTGTAATGAGGCAGATACTAACTGAAGTTGGGAAGACAAGTTATTGGGTCAGGGTTGGGTGCAGGGATGTGCAAGTCCAAGCACAGCAGCACAGGGATCTGCACTGTAGCACAAGCCAGGGCCAGAAGCTTGAGCCAGGGGAAACAGGGGCAGTCCCGGAAGCTGAGGCTTCTACCAGCTCCTGCTCATGGCAGCTCTGCTCCCAGTGACTTGGAAGCACATCTGTGCCATATAAGAGCTGGTATGCACAAAGGTGGGCAAACCCAGAGAAGAGATGGATATACAGAAAGAGGTTGCAGAGCCTGTTGTTGCACTGGAAGCTGAGAGTGAGTGCTAGTTTTTCTAAAAATGTCGTGCTTTAAAAATGACTAGGGTAGTAAACGGAGAGTCTATCTAAACAAGCTGATATTGAGAAGGATTACAGCATTATATTCATAAATGTTGGATTGATAATTCCAAGATGGATTTATAAATCCATGGACTGAAATATTCAAGATGGATTTATCAAATGTCTGAACCTCCTGTTCTGTCTCATGGGCAGCAGACTGGGAGACTGGGAGTGACAGGAACTGAAAAGGACTGTTTGAGGAATACCAGGAAGGGAACTAAAAATTAGAAATAAATATGAGTAACATAATATTAGTGTATGAACTAACGCACCGTGAAGTAGGAACAGTTAATTAAATCATAGAATCACAGAATGGTAGAATCATAGACTAATTTTTGTTGAAAGGGATCTTAAAGATCATCCAGGTTGAAGCCCTCTGCCATAGGCAGGGACATTTTCCACTAGCTAAGGTTGCTCATAGCCTCATCGAACCTGGTCTTGAACTCTTCCGGGAATGGGACAGGCACAGCTTCTCTGGGCAACTTGTTCCTCACAGTAAAAATTTCTTCCAAATATCTTATCTAAATCTGTCCTTTTTCAGCTTAAACCATTACCCCTTATCTACCCCTACCACTACAGTCCCTGATAAAGAGCTCCTCCCAAGCTTTCCTGTAGTTCCCCTTTAAGTACTGGAAGGCTGCTAGAAGGTCCCAGAGCCTCTTCTTCTCCAGGCTAAGCAACCCCAACTCTCTTAGCCTGTCCTCATAGGCAAGGTGCTCCAGTGCTCTTGTCATTTTTGTGGTCCTCTTCTGGACTCATTCTAACAGATTCTTGTACTTTCTGTGCTGAGAGCTCCAGGAATGAACACATTTAACTCCATGTGTGGTCTCATGAGAGCAGAGCAGGGTAGCAGAATTACCTCCCTCATCCTGCTGGTTACAGTTCTTTTGATGCAGCCCAGGATACTGTTGGCTTTCTGGGCTGCAAGTGCAAATTACCAGCTCATGTTGAACTTCTCATCCACCAGAACCTCGAAGTCCTTCTCTTCAGGGCTACTATCAACCTACTCTCTACCCAGTCTGTATTTGTGCCTGGGATTGCCTGACCCAGGTGCAGGACCTTGCACTTGGCCTTGCTGAACACCATGAGGTTAGCATAGGCCCAGCTCTCAATCATGTCAAAGTCTCTCTGCATGGCATTCCTTACCTCCAGTGTGCTGACCATGCTTCACAGCTTGGTGTCGTAGGCAAACTCGTTGAGAGTGCATTCAATCCCACTGTCCGCATTTATGGCAAAGATGTTAAACTATACTGGTCTTAATATCATACCTTGTGGAACATCACTAGTCGCTTGTCTCCACTTGGACACTGAGTCGTTAACCACAACTCTTTGAGTGCGATCATCCAGATGATACCTTATCCACCGAGTGGTCCACCCATGATATCCATATCTCTCTAATCTAGAGACCAGAATGTTGTGTGTTATATGTGTTGCACAATTCCAGGCTGATATCCACCAAATCTGTAATCCTTTCGCAGAAAGCAACCAAATTTTTCAGGCATGATTTGTCCTTAAAGAAGCCGTATTGGCTGTCATCACTCACTTTGTTTTCCATGTGATTCAACACATAAAATAATAAATTATTTTCCATATGCCTGTTAAGTTTGACCTATCTCCAATTTGTTCTTTTCCAAAAACAGATTCAGTTTTGTCAGAGTGACCTACTCTAATGTGATCCTTTTAAAGGGCACCACTTAAATGATGGTGTCATACTGAGGGAGAAATTCTGTCCACCAACACAAAAGCAGCATCTTCTGCTCCATATACTGACAATGGGTGATTCTTAAGAGTATAAGTTGTGGTAGTGGTTCCAATTTGTGCCTACCTTACCTGCATCCTTTTATTGGAAAGTTTGACTGGGAGATATTAAATGTTTTCCTTTTCATTTAGTTTAAACTTATGATCTGAAACTTTCTGTGCAGGTGTGAAAAAATATTCTGCATTTAGAATACATGACCCTGTTTAATAGAAAAACTTTAATAGGTGCAAGCAGAACATATTCATTCTAAAATCCAATAATTTTATAACTTGTTAAAGAACCTTCTGAGAAATAATTATGCGTTATCAGGCTGCCAAATGCTCTGCATATAACAAATATGAAAATCAGAACTGGCTGTATGTATAGGCATCATAACATATATGGGATGACATATATTGCAGAGGCATTTTAATCAAATGTATGGCAGAGAAATTAAGCAGTTGCACTTTTAAAGAAAATCTTTCTTCAAGAATCTTTGCTAATTAGCTATTCGATCTTTTTATTGGCGTTCTTCAGGTCACTATTTAAATCTCAAAGATTTTTAAACTGAAATAATAAACTTAGTGTCTAAATAATTATGTTCTTTAGAAGCTATAAGTAATCTGTCTTCTTAAAATAAATAGTCTGCATGTAGATCTTTGTAATGTTTCACTAGTATGCAATTCTAATGCAGAATAGCTTCTTTGCAGGGAATCCAGCCTGTCACTGGGTGTTTAAATTTTCAGTGTCTGTTGTCATGGCAATGGGAATTGACTCTGGTACCCAATGTGTTCAACATAAATTAACTTAAAGTCATAGCATCCTGAAACATTTTATTTTCTAAAGAAATTCCACATGTTTTTCCTTAGATTTATTGCAGTAAAAAATAGTTACACTTGAAATAACATTAAAATGCATTGTTTCTCAGTTAATTATTAGTTTTACTTGCAGCGTCCAAAAGATTGAACTCAATAAATAATGTGTGTATGGAAAATGGGTCCTCCACTTCTTGTGGAACTAATACTTCTCAAATAATGTAACTGATATTTTGACCATTCTTTGCTTTGAATTCTTGGTCTGCACCTGAGACTGACCAAGTCAAATGTTTGTATTCACGATTTCCTCAAATTTCCTGGTTCTTTTGCAGGTTCTTTGTAGCCATGAAAACTGCTAATTTATGTGTTATGTCAAATTTATCCTATTACCCTTTACCAAAAAGTCTGTAAAGCACAGCTATGTGTATATTTAAAAGAAACAGTGTATCATGTGTGAGAACCTTTGGAACCCTCAAGGTTCTAAGGAGGATTAAGAAGAGATGTTAAATGCTGCTAGTAAGCAAGGGAGGATGGTTCCAGCAGGCATAACAAAATTACTTTTTCTCTTGATCTTTGTAAAGTTACTCACTCACAGCTTAATCTATCCTCATATGTCTAACTAAAAAGAATAGCTCACGAAGTACAGTATTGTCTAGAGTTTTTCAGTGCAGGAAACTCTCAATGACTCTTTTTGGCATAACATCATTGACATTTAGAAAAAAACTTCAGTGGTTTATTCTTCCTGATCTGGGTAGGTCCTACGTATATTTTTTCTTATGGTTTCTACAGTACAGTACACTTATCACAGGACTAATGCTGAAATAGTTCTTTGAAAGAGCTAAGTTTCAGTTTTATTTTATGTTGAAAAGATTATTTAATGATTTTATAATGCATGTGAACAAAATGTGATACTTTCAGAAAATGCAGGGATTGTAAAACATAACTTTTCGAAAGAGTTAATTGAGTATTTTCATAAATAATCAAAGCCTTATTTTTATTATTTATTCTGTATATGAAAAAAAATCACAGTTCAGTTTGAACAATTATCTTATAGATGATGAGTCTTAAGAGTTGAAGCACTTTACACTGCAATAATTCTATTTCATTTTTGTGTCAAAACCAGTGATTAATATTTAGCACTTCAAATATTACTGCTGAAATTCAGATGTTAATGTCTGTTGGTGTCTCTATACACCTACCAGTTGTAACCTTGCCGTAATGAACCTACACATGAGATATTTAACAAAAGAGAAATCTGCTGCAGCTCTACATGACTCATTTGCACCAGCCACTCACATCCATTAATAACCCAGCAGACAACAAATATGAATCTAAGGTTCCTGTGAGGACTTGTGTTGCAACATTTTCTACAAAAACGTTGATGGCTGCAAGCTTTCCTCATCTGGACTAAATCTTCCAAACACCTCTATTTCTTAATGACTATGCTGTCACTCATTGTGTTAAACCTTCAATAATAAGCTTCAAAGGAGAAAAGCTCAGATAGCTGTTTTCATCTGTTACTGATAGAACAATTACAGTGTTATAAATTACATTTTGTTGACTGCTTGCTCCAGACTAGAAGTGAAATAGAGTCTTCTCACTCCTTAATTACTGAAAGAGATTTCCTTTTCAGCTCAGTAAGCAGTGAGCATCATAGAGTTCACAGAAAAGCTGTAGAGTCCCGAGATTATTACACAAATGGGGATTTAAACATCACATCAACAAATGCCTTCCATAACACAGAACTCTGTCTTCAAGTTTGCTGTGGACATCCTATCACTCAGTTGATGAACTCTGTTTTTTTGATCCCTCCTTTCCTTGATGAAGTATTTCCAATTCTTTAATATTAGCCAGGTCTTGCAGTAGGCATTGAGAAGATCCCTCAAAATGCCAAATAATCTAGTGTCTTTTACTTGTACTTTACTTTTTAAAGCATCTGTCTGATTAGGGACCTCTCATCTGATTATTGAGATTTTTCTTTTAATGGTGTACTATTCTTAAATTCTCTTCCCCTGTTACAAGCACTTATACAAGCGGTGCCTGTACATGCCATATGGCTTGAAAAGGAGTCTTGCTATGGTTTCTTTTCATAAGTAGGGAGCAGAGTCCAAGACATTTCCAAAAATACGGAATGCTAGCGCTAGGAATATATAGTACGTTTACTTCTTAAAATTTCTCTAAATAAACCATTATGAAGGTCCTTGCTATTACTCTAGGTAAATCTCTCCCCAACCACACACGTTAATGAACATATGCAACTAAATCACATAGCAGAAATCAAACATCCAATAATAATGTTCTTATTTTAACTTATTTGGGAACTTAATATCTGCCAACTTGTAGCTCAGTGATGACTTTTTGTGTCTGTTTCTATGGGCTTTATAGAGATTTCTGTTATATTTTTATACTCTTATAAAGGAAAAAAACAGAATCGCAGTTATAATAAATCTTGATGGTTTTATGTTAGGTCAAGGTTACTGAGTTTTTAAATATGCCTAGTTTCTCCCACAGTCATTGATAATTTTTTAGCTTTAATTACTGAATAATAGTCCTCCCTTCTGATACCAAATGCACATCAGCCTAAGTGAACAAGGCAGTCCAAATTCAGATGTAAGACGGTAAATTTATTTGCAACAGATTAAATAGTTTACCTGCCAACCTCTGTAACATTTTCTTAAGAAATTCTTGAAAATTGTGTCCTTTTTTGTACTGATCTTTCTTCAACACTTGTTGATCGTATTCGATCTGGTGGCAAAGTTCATAATAAAATTTGCATAATCCTGAGTTGTATTTTACTCAAGAGCTGATGAACACTGAGAGAACTAATAACACTTGCCAGTTGCTCTGTGTTCTGAGTTTTCAAGGAATGAAAAAAGAATCTTGAATTTACTATGTGTTTCCCCTATTAGGTTGTCCAGTATGGTTACAATTTTGTGAGCAGTGCAGTCAGGAATGCATTTACTGCCTCCGTGAGTTGAATACTTAGGAAAGCAGCCCCAATTCTTTCAGATGAGATTCACAACAAGATTTTGATAATTTCTGTGAAATGAAAGAAGGCCCATAGAAAATATGGAACAACCACAAAAAATCAGTAGCAGTAAAATCAATAGGTGTAGGTAAAGTAACCTGTACATTACAGAGATAGCTGTCCACGTTCATATTTTGCTTCCTGTGTACTGAGATTCAGAATCTCTTTTGAACTTTCCCCTGTCATATCTATTTCAGGACAACACATTTAACTTTTTTTCATCCCAGGGTTAAATTTCCTTGCTTTCTTTGAACTTAGTAGACCTGATCTTCATTTTCATCAAGAACCTTCTGAGTCACTCTGTTAAATTATTTCCATTTTAAAGGGCTTGTGTACTGTCTGTGTGATGGAAAGGTCACAGTGCAAAGTGAAATATCAAGGCTAGTTTCTAGACATCTTATATGCATCTTTCAAAGCAATCATACATTTTCCCAAACAAATTCTTTTTTTTAAAAGGCTTCTATGCAAAAGCTATAAAAATATGTTTTGAAAGCTATTAAAACCACTTTCAGCATTTTGAAATTGACATCCTTTAAAAAGCATCTGAGTTTATTTGAAGTAAAAAATTCAAAATGCAACTTTCCACTTACGCTACACATTAATTTCTGGCACTCGAAACAGTTTATGCAGTAAAAAATAGGTATGAAAAGGAAAGCCTGATTTTAGTGTACAATAATAACCTCTTACCTTCACAACTGTGATTGGTGAGTCTACTATGTTAAAGATGTGAACCTGGCCCACTGAATACTGTGAAAAATTCCCAGTAAATTCATAACCAGATTACAGGCACTTTTTTCCAAACAGAGCTTGTTTCACATAGTTCTGTTTATCAGAGATCTGTTCAGTTTAACTGGAATAATGCTGTACTACTTTCATATGGAGATTGCTCTACAGTCTTACAGTTAGGAAATTTTTCCCAGTGAGACAGCTTGTGTTTTCCTTAGAGTCACATTAAAATATTTAATTTTCAGTCCTATTAAGGGATTGTTTAATGCCGGGCTATTGTCACTGATACTTGTAGAAAACATTAAGCCTCAGGGATTTTTGAAGAAAGCTTAAAAGAGCTAGAAACCCATTTCTTATTCATATGGTTTGAAATAATAATTTTACTGACAAGAACTCATCAGCAGGCCAATCTACCTCAGAATTCCTTGTTCCAATTTTTTGTAAAAAAAGTATTTGTCTTCTGCTCTATTATTTGCTTTCATGCTGGTTGCCAAAATTCATTATTCAAGCAAGAAGATTTAGTAATACAAATCATAACATACCCAGAATCTTAAAAAACAGGCTTATCTATAAAAAAAGTTGAGGTCTTTGTTTCAGTAGAGACATAGCAACATAAACAGCTGTAAATCATGTGGAAACATACAGACATTTAGCAAACAGATAAACTATGTGGAGAACAAACCCTGGAAACTTGCTGGGGAGCATTTGCAAGACAATTGGGTCCCTTTTTATGATGGAGCCTCTGAAGCATCACACCTACATAAATAATAAAGCAGACCCGTATGATGGCATTTTAAATAGTTAAAGCAGGTGGGGAGATGCTGTAGGCAGCTATGTTCTAGGGCTGTAGAGCAGAGCTGCAAATAACCCTAGAAAAATGGCAAAAGGTTCTGTCACTGTTGTTCAGCCTCAGAGAAATTTTGAGGTCCAGGTTTAGAACCTATTATTTCTATTTTAAGAAGAAAAGCCCTACTCTTCAACAAAGAAAAGGGAGGAATTTCCTTCATGTAGGCTTAATCTGGTTAGCAGTAAACTATACTATAAAGTATCCATGTTCACTGATCGATCTCATTTTTTAACCACCTGCTCTAATAGAAACGGTTAAAATGAAATAATATGCCAAGGATAAATGTCTTCTCTTCAGAAACATTTGCATTTCAGTGTTCACGTTCAGTAAATGTTTTGCTTTCTTAGCTTACATTCAGCAACTGGAGACACTTATCCTGGGACAGAATTGTATGCCACTTACATTATCCCTTAATTAAAATATTGCATGGACTCTGATGTTAAATATTTTTTCCTGTCCCATTTTCAAGCTTAACTGCATGAATAACCCTGTAATTCAACACAGCTATCTTCTCCTCTTTTGACACCATCCCAGTCCCAACTTTAGCAAAAGCAATGGATACACTTCTACCAAATTTACAAATAAAAGAAGGAAATCCAACACATAGGAATGGAATTCTCAGTTCAAATAGAGCGATTATGTTTTGCACTTTTTAATTTTTGTAGGTGTTTTGATAATAGAGTATTTTGCCAGAAGAATAACAACCTATTGATCTCACTTATCTAGACAGAACAAAAGCATTGCATTTGGCCAACTATTTGATTAAAATAATTACAACTAGATTTTCTGTTTCCATTGGGACTTCGACTGAGAATTATATTCTTGGCATGTTAAACAAACCAGGTAACACAATATTTATTATAGGTTCAGTGATATGGGAGATCACATTATCCAAGTAACTGCATCATTTGTTTTGACCCACTAGTTAAAAATTATTTTTATTTGTAATGTAAATTTTACTGCTTATTTTAAATCTAATGCTAGTTATACAAGGTATTACTATCCAAATGAAACAAAGAAATTTTCAAAGAGAAAAAACATTTGCAGAATCTTTAACACTGCAATTTTGCTTACATTTGCTTACTCAGAGATAATTGCCGAGATACTTGTAAGTACACGTACAGTCAGTAAATATAGGTAATTCTGTGCTGTCATTTAGTATAACTGCCTGTATATAGAAGATATGTGTAGTAGTTCAACTGAAAATGATACAGTTATATTAGTCACAGGTATCAGTAGCCTCCAGAATCTTATATCAATCTCCCAGATTTTGTTCTTTGCTCCAACATCTCAGGATGTACCTTTTGTTTCTCAGTACATATCCAAAGAATCAGCCACAAATATTCACTTTTTGCAGCATGAACCATTTCATCCTCTTATCCAGGATACCAATTTTGAGAGCTTCTTCTGAGGTACAGTGCAGCATATAGAACTATTATTTTAAGCCTTTCTTGTGCTTACTCTGTAATATCTAATAGTAGGGGTGGTGTGGGATTTCAGAACTACAGGCTTCTCAGTCCGGAGCCAGCTTGCAGCAACCAGTACTGTCTGAATATTTAACCTGAGATTAAACAAAGTTCTCTTATTCACATGATAATAATGATACTCATACTATTAATAGCCATAGTAGTAGTAGCAGCAGCAGCAGCAGTAGTAGTAGTAATAATGATAATACTAATAGTCATAATAATCTTCATAACAATTGTAACTATAAACAATGGAACATTTAAAACAGGCATGGGACAATTTTTGGTAATTCCTGCTTTTGTGTAAGAAGGTCACTGAAGAGTTCTCAGATACTAGCTCTTCGCAGTCCAAGTCTCCTTACACTTCTGTATCACTATAACAATACTGACTTCAAGTGATATATTCAAAATTTTCATTAATACAGTTGATAGGACAAAGAGACTAGAATCACTGTCCCACACAGCTAAGGAGAAGAGAAGCAGAACACTCTAATATTGTGTAATTCTTATAGCTCTAGCAGTTGTAAGGGACATTAAAGGAGGTGCAAACAGCTAATACAGGATATAATGTCTAGATATCTGCTGTCAGATGCCTGATTTATAAACAGCAACAACCCTTTCCCTCCTCAAGTCCCCTATTTTTTAAAGTTTGTAAAGATATTTCTAGAGAAGTTCCCTTGTTTTTGCCTTTCATAGCAGGAGTAATAGTTCCACATACTACTTCTGTGTGACAGATCACAATTTTTCCATCTCTGTGACATCTTTGTAGGATGTGTAAAGATCAAACTTGTCATGGATGGTCAGTGCCTGCTAACATTTTGCAACAGTTTGAACAATAAAAACTCAAGTTTTGTAAAAACTCTGAAGCCTCATTATATTTATTTAAACCACTTGAAATACTTCCTGTTGCTCAGAAAGCATTTGCCTTTCACTTCCCGTCTCTTTGTTGGAATTTCCTCCTATCACGTTGACTTCTAACAGTTTTCTTGCTTTTCTTTCTTTCATGCTTAGATCAAGATTTCACCCCTCAAAGAAATGAGCTTTGTGACAGATGTTACTTTCAAAAGCCTTCTTCTATATCTCTTTCTTCTGGTCTGTGAGAGTTCAGTAAGTTACAAATGCTTACCACTAGCTGGAGAAAGGCCTTTTGAAAGAAATGTAAACTTTTAAAGGAAAACTATGGTGAAGATAAGCCAGAGAAACTTTGTTTATATATATATATACACAAATAAAATAATTCAGAGTCTATGCAGCTATTATCTGTGCAGCTTCAGGGAACCTGGAGCCAAATGAAAATTCCTTAGTTGAAACCACTATATGAAAATTTGTTGAACTTGCTGAAGAGCAGGGTCGTATGTTATACCAATGCCTTCTGGTCCCAAGGCTCAATTGAATATTTAGCCATATTCAGTAACGTATACCTTAGGATGACGCTGGTAACTGAAGCAGTAAAATCTGGTAACTTTAAACATTACGGTTCCTGTGCTCACATTTTTGGAACCAGTTTACGTACACAGCTCTCCAAGTAGTTTGTTTAACTAATCATTTTATTCGTATTACATTATTACACATACAATTTATTTTAAGAACTTTTTCTTAGAAGACAACACACAACTTCCCCCTTTTAGCGCATTCCTCAGACGCGTGGACCCTAGAGTCAACAGTTCCTCAGTTGACTGTAGCAAGTAAAAACTAATTGGTGCCATCTTGTGGTAACTGAAGAAAATACAAACCCAATCCACGTTCTTTGTCACATCCTGCGTAACAGTGCACCAACTACTACTTTTTTCTGCTCTTGCTTTTTCTCTGCCCCTCCAGGCATGATATTTGGTAACAGTTCAAAGTTTACCTCCTGATGCTTTTCATTGTCTTTCGTTTTAGTAATGTTCTTTTAATAAGGTAATTAGTAGAGAAATAAATAGATAGTAAAAGAATGTATATATCCATTAAGGAGTATCTGGGAGCCTACAAGACTCAGAAATGCCATGAAGACCCTTATCCTAGGCTAGACTATTTCTTACCGTAGTAAATTTATGGGAGATTATCATGTTGAGGATTACCAGTGGAAGAGTTGCAAGAAAAGTTTTCACACAAAAATATCCATGTAGAATACAAAAACCCCTGGCCCTTCTGGACACAGGCTTGTGACACTCTCTGGTTATGCATTCCCACCTTTTTAATATTTTCTGTTTGTTTATAATCCAGTTCTGTTAACAAATCATCCCCTAGCTGTTTTCAGATATTCCCTTTAAAAATGAGCCCTGCTATTTCAAAGTAGTAGTAGAAAAGATGAGCTCTGTGTTGTGTCCTTTTCTCTATAAGATCTTGCAGGGTTATCATGAGGTGAAGGTAATGCATAGCCTCCTAACTCCATCAACGTTCTTCTAACACCAGCACTTCTGCAAAGTAAATCAATGGTCAAGCATTTCTTCAGTCAAGGGTACACAGCAGGGATAAGGGGTACAGCATATTCATGGTCTCTCAGTTCAGAGTTCTCCCCACTGCCAAGCTCAGCACACTGTATCTCTCTCACAAGGCTCTACCAGGCATGAGACTTCTCCTTTGTGAATTCTGTGGGTGACTCTGTGAGAATCACTGTTCCTTTTAGTCTGCATTGTTTACAAAGACTGACAAATGGCATGGCATGGATCTACAAACCGAAATTGCATGCAACACACAATAGCTAATTGGAAGAATATTTCAGGCTTTTGTGTGCACTGAACTTTATATTGTAAATGTTTCCTAAATAGCTGATTATATGCCTGTCAATGTCAACAAGCAGTTTTCTAATCAGTTCCCTGCACCAGAAAACGTACTGTACTATCCCATCTTGCTTTCAAGAATTTTTAAGCAGATTTGGACAGAGCCTTAAGTTGCTGAAACAGGTCTGAACACCCAGTGTTTCTTTTGTTCATAGCACACAAAATTCCTACTCCCGATTCTTTTCCTAGTCTCAACATCTTAATTGTGCAGATGACAACTGTATACTGAAAACTTAATGGCTGGAGGATCTGCTTAGTGGTGCTACAATCATCATGGAGAATGAAAGACAGAATGTATTTGTCAGACTCAAGACTGAAGATGCAGCCATATCGAATAGATTTTCTTTCCTGTGTCTATGCTGAAAATAAAAATCCCATGTCTGAAATGTCTGAAAACAATTATGAAATGAAATCCCGTGTAGCAAGTAGCTGGATGAAGAAAATACAGATGATTATGAAAACATGAGGATTATTTGTTCTCGTAGTTTATTGACAAAATCCTTCCATTTTTCATTTCAGACAGTAGTTTTCATTTAAAATTAATCAACATACAAACGACACAAAGCCCTGTCAAAATACCTTGAGATATCACCTGATCTGACTGTATCCTAAATCATGTTAAACTGTATCCTAAATCATGTTAAACTTTATTTTAAAAATAAAGTTTAGTTAGAAACTTCAGCGTTTCTAACTAAACTTTATTTAACTTGGTCTTGAGGGCCTCCAGTGATGGACACACTACAATGACACCAGGAAATATCTGCCTTACAAATCCTATTGTTGACCTACTCATTCCACTGTTTAACCCAAATCTTCCCTACAGAAAATGTGCTATTTAACTTGGACATACAGAACAGTTTTCCCGTTTCCTTTTAGCAAAAGCCTTTACAAATTTGAGGATTTCTTTGCATCTTAATTCTCCCACAGCTGTTCAAGTTTCCTTGTAGATCACACTGTCTGGGCCCTTGAACATCTCTGTAGCTCTCATCTGTACTGATTCACATTCCCTGAAGCATGGTGCCAAAATGCTCTGTCAATGCCCAGATACTTCGCTGCAGAAATACTTTAATACTGCAGAAAAAAAGTTTCATGTTCTTAAAGCTTCTGCTTCTTTCTATTGAGCCCCTATCACCTCTTTTCTTTCAACTATATGGCACTACTCGCACAGTCAGTTTTGCAAGCTATCGTGACTTCACATGTTCCAGGAAACTGTTCCCAAGCAATTGGGTCACTTTCTGTACTTGTGCAGCTGCCAATTTCAGCCTACACACGTGCTTGTAAACTTCAGGTTACAAGTTTTGTAGCTAGTTTTGAATGAAATAAATTCTCCAGTATATTATCTTTTGCATTCTTGCACATTTCTCCTGTGGACTAGAAGCTGTAGATTCCAGCTCTGTCAAATAAAATTTAAAGTATCCTATGCTTAGCAAATAGAAGAGAGCAGAGTAGTTTTAGAAAGTTTATGAAACCTGAAACACTAAATTTAATACTAAATTTAAAATTATTCTAAAATTTTTAAAATTATTTTAAAATAAGAGATTTTCCTTCCATTTTTCAGGTGCTGTAAAAGAAACTCTCAAGTTAGAGAAGTCTCCATATACAAATTTACAAACTTTCCTGACAGTTATTTCTACTTATAACTAAAACTTATTAGCAAGAGCAAGCAAAGACTCTTTAGATCTCTTCCACTTCCTCAAATTGAGTCTTCTTTGCACAGAAAGGTTTCACTGTAATTATTCTGAGAATCTCTGGATTTGTTCTCTACGATCTGAAAATGGGATACCGTACTGTGCAGGAAGTTTCTGGTGTACTATGTTTGCAAGTGACCTGTTTCATTATTTCCTCACATTTGCTGTGACAGGGTTCAGTATTACAAAACTGACCATTCATCTTACACATCATGACTCGGTTGCCTATAATAATTTTCAGCTCTTTTTTGGAGTTACTTTTTTTCCATAAAAATAAGTGACATATCCAGCCTTACCTACAGAGACTATTCTTGAATTTTGCTTTTCATTAAAAAACATGGACTAAACTGTTATTTTTTTTTAAATGGGTAAAGTGCATTCATACTGCTTTGTTTTCTTTTTTGGACCTTGTTATCTGTCTTAATGTCAGTCTTCACTATGCAATGTAGTCAAGAATGCTCTATCATTGCATTGTAGATGGAAAGAAGGTAGGGTTTAGTGGCAGAGGAATATCTTTTGTGCAGTTTCCTTGCTTAGTTAGCCCCCTGTGACGTTGTATACAACCATCTAACAAACTACATTTTAATATGTTCAAAAATTTCTAAGGAGGAAATACCTTACAGCAGCACACATTTCTTTCATATTACACAGAACTTCCAGTCAGCTGGAATTGGCTCAGTATCTGTAAGCCTAATAAAACATTCTTGTTTCCCTGTGTGTATATATACATATGAGTATAAGCATACCTGCATTCTATGCTTTTGCTCTATATGTGTGCCTCAAAAAATACTATTTATAGCATATAAGCCATTCTGGTGTAAAACTCAATGGAAACGGAACATTATTTCTTTGATACCTGTTTTAGGAACTAATGAAAACAATATAAAACTATATATTTGAACTTTTCTTCTTTGCTTAAAAGATGAAGAATTGAGTTACTATGTAGCTAACTTCTGTCCAGTTCTGAAGTATCCAATTTGAAGCCAAATAAGTAGAATTTAATTTCTATATATAATTATTATTGCTAAGTAGAGAACAGAAGATGATCTGTGGAAACATCTACTTATCCTTGCAGTATGAATCAACAGATAGAAGTATTTGTCATAGCCTCCCCTTTCGGTAGTCAAAACAATGAATGTTTGATGACAGACTTCTCAAAGAAAGACCAGTGAAAAGCATGTGCCTTGTAAATAAATGTTTCGTGTCGTATTCAACTACTGCTGAGGGATTCTTACAATTTATGCAATATAGAATGTTTCATTGTGTACAGAAACAGTTAAAACTTGACTGCCTTGTAACATAGGATAAAAAGACGGAGCTCTGACAAAAGTAATTAGAAAAAAGAATTGTCTAGCTGAAATGCTGTTTTCTTTCATGGCTTCTGTTTGTATTTTTAAATGAAAAGAGATCTGTGTATTTTTAAATGAAAAGAGATCTCTGTATTTTCTTAGGAAATACAGATCAAACTGTTCAAGAAATAACATACCTCACTGAAGTACTGTTGAAAGACTTCATAATCCTGGAAATGATTAGTTGTTTCAGAGCTTGCTCTGTCACAGTGATATTTTTTCTACAATTTTTCTTTTCTTGCTCTCTTCTTAAAAAAAAAAGAAATTAAAAGAAAAAATACAATTCAACAGCAAAAAAATTATTTGCTTATTTTGCATACAAAGAAATCTAGGTTTAAAAGTTAATTTCACCCATCCAAAGCAAAAACGAAGGATTAACTGCTAAAATCAGTTCCATAAATGTAATGTGATTTGTTTCTTGTAATAAAAAAATAAAAAGACAAGAAAACTCACAGATCAAGAAAAAGACAATTTAATAGGTGAAGAAAAAAGAAAGAGGAAAACAAAAGGGGATGGAAAGGCACTCAACACCTCCCACAAGCAGACCAATGCTCAGCTGCTCTCCTTGGAAGACAAAACAACCTCCCTCCTTCTTCTACCTCCAGCTTTCATTGCTTAGCCTAACATGATAGGGTATGGAATACCCCTTTGTCCAACTGACATCAGGTCTCCTGTCTGTGTTCACTCCACTCTTTTGACCACTCCAGACTGATTAGTGGGGGCAGAGGGGAGGGAGCAGAGTGGGAAAAAAGAGAAATCCTTGATATTGTGCAAGCATTGTTCAGAAACAGGCGAAATATTAGTGTCTTGCCAACTCCATTTTAACCACAAATCCAAAACGCTTGATGTGATTAATCATATAATAAAAGGAGAAGAAAATTCTTCATAATTACTTATTTCAAAATGTTGCATGTATCATATGGGTCTGTAATTTCTATCTTAGATATGATGACACGGACAGCCAGGGCAATTTTTTTCTTTCGAATAAAGTGATAAGCAGTTTTTCACCATGTATACCTGTCTGTAGTATCTACCTGCAAATAATTTTTGTATGCAACAAGACCCATATACAAACATGAAAAACAACCTGTTAGTATTCTTCTTCAGTAAAGGTGTTTCTACTGATGATCTGATCAGCTTATCACTAGATGCCTGGACTGAGGTCTCTAAGCACTAGTCTTTGCTAGACAATGTTGAGAAGAAATAAATGATATCTAGAGACTTTGAGTTGAACAACGTTATCACCTTAGAGTATCACAATGTGTCCAAGTGTCCTTATTAGACCTTTAACAAATAATGTGTCCAAGAATGAGAAGATAGAGCCTTGTAAAATTCTGAAGGTGTAACTGTCTACTAATGCCTACTGTCAGTGTTCTCAGAAAAGGAGCACATTCTCTCAGGATTAGCTAAAGGACTAGAATCTCATGATCAGTACTAAATAGCCAATAGATGGATGTACAGGAGTGCGATAGAAGACTTTTCCTCCTATGAATAAAGTAGAAGAATTGAAGTACATAGGCAGCTAGAAAAAGTGTCTAGAAAAAGAGGTATTTGCTCTGCTTGTGATATCACTGCTACCATATAATGGCTTTTACAAGGTTGAGGAAGATCAGTATGTTAACTTTGCAGAAGGTCAACATGTGAGCTGGACACAAGCAGGATGCATGAGCAGCCACAAAGAAACAGATAAAATGCATTACCTCATGAATCAGGGGAACTCAGAAACACCATCTGAGCAGTGGAAACACAAATGGGAATGTGGACACCACAGAGGCTGGTCCTCGCTAGGAAGTGTGAATGCCAAAACTGCCGCTTTGCCTGTGGATATTAGAAAACGCTAGAGTAATTTTCCACATTGTTCTCAAAGCAGGGCAGGCATCACAATTTTGTTTTCAAAGATTGCCCTGAATCATAGAATCATAGAATCATAGAAGCACTCGATTGGAAAAGACCTTTGAGATGATGGAGTCCAACTGTACCAGTCCACTACTAAACCATAGCCCTGAGCACCTCATCTACTCGTCTTTTAAATATCTCCAGGGATGGTGACTCAATCGCCCCCTGGGGCAGCCTATTCCAGTGCCTGATAACACTTTTGGTGAAGAATTTTTTTCTGATGTCTGATCTGAATGTCCTCCCATCCTGTCACCTGTCACTTGGAAGACCAGACCAGTACCCTTCTTGCCACCACCTCCTTTCAGGTAATTGTAGACAGTGATAAGGTCTCCCTTCAGCTTTTAATCCTGTTCTTCAGGATTAATAACCGCAGTTCCCTCAAAGCCCTCCTCATAAAACTTGTTCTTTAGTCCCTTCACCAGCTTTGTTGCCCTTCTCTGGATGCAATTCAGCAGCTCATTGTCCCTCTTGTAGTGAGGGGCCCAAAACTGAACATAGTATTCGAGATGTGGCCTCACCAATGCCAAGTACAGGGGCACAATCACCTCCTGGGTCTTGCTTATCACAGGCCTGAGTTGCCTACACACAAAGAGGTTCTACTTGTTAAACACATGAGACTAAGCAATGATTAGCAATATTTATATGTTTTTCTTCATCCTAGCTGCAAGGTACATGAACATGTTTTACAATCCCTCCTTACTAATCTTCCACTATATTCCTACAACCAAACTGCAACACACACAGACTTTGCCAATATTAGGATATTTGCACTGCCTAAACACATAGTTTAGAATTTATTCCAAGCATTAATTGCCATTTCTATAACACAATCAAGTTCTGAAGGAATGAGTGATTCCCTGTGCTCACAGTAGCACGCCTATCATTTTGTACTTGATGATTCACTACTTTCTCTACCAGTATCTTAAAATTTGCAAAATTGCTACTTAAAACTAAAAATGTTTATTCGTTGTGAGTCATCGTGATTAGGTTAGCTTCCGTTACAACAACATTGCAAGGTATATATTTTGAAATGTTTGCCTTCATATTCCTTCAAAAATAACCCTGTTTTTGGTTCAGGCTATCAAATGGGAAAAACAGCAAATAGTAAGTTGGTGGTATTTGTGGGACATTCCTTTCTGCTTCTATTTGCAGGACTTAATTCATATAAAAGAAGAGCAGGGTTAGTCTGAGGATATACATGAATATATTTGGCTCTATATTTCTCACTTCAGTTCTAAATTATGAAAGCCACGGAAACAACAGCATTATGCATCCAACAATTATTATTCCTAATAATTCAATTGCCATTGTTTTCTAACATCAGAAATGATATATATAAATTGAGTATTCACAATAGCTTTTTCTAGGTACATTTTTATAGTGGCTAACAAATATTTAGACTGTGAAATTTAATGACTTCAGAGATCTCAGATATTGAGGTATGTGACACAACTCTTTGTATCTCTCTAACCAGACTACTCCAGCATTTTGTTTTCAGCACATTATAAAATTGTGTATACACATAGTCATGAGAGAACTGACAAAAATGCCCAGGGATTGTCTTACAATCTTGCAGTCTTCACACACCAATTACAAAATTTAATCATGTCCCACTTTTTAAATTAGAAGCAATATATACAATTTATCTACTTAAATAACATAAACAGCTTTTTTTAAAAAAAGCATATTATTTCCATTTTGCAGCATCTAGGTTCCCAGAGGAACAACCACGGCTAAGAATGTAGTAACCAATCCCTTTTTTGTAGAAGAGTGGTGTAATATATTCATGATTGATAGTTTTCTTGAAGTATAATGATACAAAAAGAAGGACTAGGCTACAATATAGATCAGAACAAATAAATAGAAAAGAAAAAAAAAAAAGCTGACCTCCAGTTTGGCTTCCAGGCCCTGCCTGGTATTGTCCTCCACTTCTGTCCCATGGGAACCCCTGGCCCTCACTGGGCCCTCACATGGAGGAATAACTGTACAAAGAGGTAGGAGGAAGAGGCTGCAGGTGACCCTAAATTCTGTGGGTGATTTACCCTTGGCTACTGGCAGAACCTTACCAGATCTCTCTTTCCAGGGCTGTCCTATCTGCCTCATGCTGCCCTGTTCTCTCACTGGAAGGATTTCCATGGAGTAATTAATTTCAAAATCCAAGCAGCTGAAGAAAAGGAAAAAACAAAGCAGCAGAAAGCAGGAGTAAAAGACAAAAAGCTTTTCTTAAGTAGCTGTGCTTTTCTTAAGTTGCTATTTTTTTAATAAAAAAATTTGGAGTCATACTCAAGGTTCTCATGTTTTTTTGTTTACTTTTACTTATAACATTATTACTTGTTGCACAGTTGTTCTTCGTGGTATTTAAAAAATATGCTTCCTAGAAACTGCCAGTTAATCAATCACTTCTTGTGTACCTTGGCAATATATACAACAGTAGTGATGTAGCACCTCTCAACTGAAATGACGACGATTATACATGCAAAATGTCAAGTGAAACAAAATGTCACATGAAACAATGGCAATAATAAATACAAAATATTTGTCATGGCTGTATAGTTGCTATCAAACTCCTAGAGAAAATCTTCGAGAAGTTTCCTTGGCATGCAGTGGCAGAAACACTAAACATTGCCTAGGGACTGAGGAGAAAATGATTGTTGGTCTCACTGTTATACCTCTCCTGAGAACTTCCAAACTGAAGAACCTTCCCTAAAGATAGTATTTCTGTTAATAAGATTCTGTTAAGTAAAGGTAATCCCTAAAGCACACTGAGAACCAGCACATGACCTCCAGTTGCTGTGCTTTAGGATCCAAAGAAAAATTCTTTCAGAAACTTAACAAAACTCAGACTTCCACATGTTCCTTTAGAACCTTATCTTTGCTAACAATGTTGAAATCTTGGTAACACAAATAAAGTCTGCCTGCATTTTTTGAACTCAGAGTATTTGTAACTTAAGCTTACTAACAAATGACTAGCATCCAGTCCAGCAACATCATTTAATTCTAAATTACTACATTAAATATGTAAATAATACAGCTATACTAAGTTTCCTCCATCTTGAATTTGAGTCAGCTTATTGTCTGTCTTGACAATGCCATTGACCAGAGTGTCAGAGAATACAAATGAAGATGGTGCTACTGAGATTGTCAATTTACCCCAGCTTTGCTATGCTTTACTGTCTTTAAATCTCCAGGTAATTGCTTTAACTGAAGGCCAACATGATAACGTATTTCTAAAATGGTGTTCCAAGCACTGTGATTGATCTTTTTGTATTCACATTCTCCACTTGGCTGCTACCCAAGCAGCTCTTGTGAAATTCCACTGGCTAAGTTGGACAAAACTACTCAGCCTTAGCTCCGGTTTCAAGCCAACCGAAACCTGAAGGAATTTCTGAGAGTAGGCATGGAATGTTGAAACAAGAGAAAATTACTTCCTTGTAGCTAAAGTATCTGGATAAGCCAGGTCTGCAGCACTATTTGTAATTTGGGAAATTCAAAGACACTGGCACTAACAGCATTTAAAAAACGCTGTTGAAGATTTCATAGAATGTGTAATGACTGGCTTTTAGTATTGGTGTAAGAAAGTAATTTTTATTTAGGTAAAAACAGCATGCTTATTTCTACAATATTTTACTGACTTTATTGCCTGGTACACACTAAAATACAACAAAAATATTAAAATCAAAGTTTCTGTTAGTGCTAGCAAGCATTAACAAGTTTCAGCTCAAAACTGTTTTGCAGCAAAATTACAAAGAATGCAGAGCCAGGAAACTGGCAGAGCAGAGATGGAAAGCCTTGTCCGGCCACTAGCAAGTTGGGGACATGGTGGCATGTCTGCTGATGATGGGAAGATTGGGTGCTTTTGCAATAGTTGCCATGCCTGACATCTTTGCTCCTCTCCTGGCAGAAAGAACTGCAATCAGCTCTCCTTTTGAGGGCTTTGTACCAATGAAGTACTCATGAACAGTTTCCTGATTAACTTTACATTTTCAGCATTTTGGCTGAAATTCACGCAATTCTAACCAACATTTACTTATTCTAAAAACATAAATGTCAAAGCTCAAAAGGAATAGATTTCATTCCTTTATGTGCAAACAAAATTAGTTTGTTTTGTAGATAAGAATACAACATAAACTTCTCTCTTTACTTACATAACCACAGATACACTTGTATAAGTTTGGTTACATCTATTGCCTGTTACATTTCTTTTCTTTATTGAGGACTAAAGGTATACTCTAATACCATTAACAGCACTTTTTTTTTGAGTTTTGTAAATCTAAATTCCAATACCAAGCCCCTGACTGATATTTAAGCAAACAGCCAAACATTTTGTTCTCCCCCAGCGGCTTCATACAGCAACACACTGAGGTGTCTCTTTGACCCATGCCTTAGAACTTCATCTCCCAAACTGCTGAGTCACTAGCAGATGCTAGATGACCTACCCTTTCTTGCTATCCCTTCTTATTGCTGCAAGCATTACAAAGTTGTGGTGAAATTATTTTCTCTAGAGACAGGCACTGAAAAGGCTGATTTCTTCTATTGATCATATCACTCAGATTTCTGGTCACAGGCAAGCCCTTAACACACCATTGCAAGCTTATCAGTGCAACTGCTTTGCAGGTTTCCGAAACACAGATTCTAGGCCCTACTGATTCATAGCACAGACTAGACCTGCACAGACTAGACCATACTTTCAATTTACATTGAAATCATGGGATAATGACCATTACTGTAATTGAGTACATTATTGACCTTTAGTCAAAAAGTGTTCTTCGGCTTTTAAAAGTTAGAAATTACATTCAAATAGTAGATAACTGAAAGATATTTTATACATTGAATTCCTTACTCCTTTTCATAAGGCAAACTTGCACTTTCAATTTTGTTATTGAAAGCAAATACAGTTAAATAATCAAGATGAGAAAAAGAGAAACATAGACCTAAAGTATTGCTTTATAATAAATTAACTTTTTCCTAAATACAGTATCTAGGAAAAAAATCTAGTCCAAATCAACTAAACTGGCTAATCAGGTGCTAACTTACAAGCATAAGAAAGCTAAGACAGTAGCAGCAAGTTAGGTATTCTGAGTGTACCAATGTCTGTGAACATAAAGCTAAACAAAATAGTAGTGAAATAAACAAATTATTTAAAAATCTGGATTTATGCTGTCATACAGAATGTGGAAAGGATAATAAACCTCTCCAAAGGGTGTGTTGGCTTTCCCTTCCCCCGTCTCCCCTCAGCTAAGCAGTCCAGTTTATAGTTCTCTCCTTGAACTTCCAAGCATTAGGAAGGCAAAGTGAAATTCCAGTTACCTTTATAAACATAAGATCTCATATGGCTACTGTTGTCTCTCAGAATCAGTGTGCTTCTTTAGTTCTTTTGCTTTATGTGAGCCACATTTTAATATGAGCTCTTCTATCTGTAATAGCCAGACATACAACAGCTGTATTACTTGAAACAGGAACTTAGAAAATCCTCCAGCTATTATCTGTTTTAGAAAGATTAAAAATGCTTGAGACATGCTACTAATTTATACTTCCTAAAATGTTATACTCTTAATATTAACATGAATCTAATTTTAGGTTTTTTAACAAAAAATGGAGTTATGGAAAAATATCAGACTGCTTTCTGACACATCCAAATGATTTTTAAATATCAGGATTGTGAAGAGATACCTGTGTAGTTAGTTAATTAAATGTAAAATCTTATTACTTCAACATTAGAAAGGAATTTAATACTTAAAACATGGAGTCTAAACTTACTGTTACAGACAATTTTGGAAAAGTTCTCATTCAGATACATATATTGGAAGTAAAGCCACTTTTATAATTTTTCCTTTCTTAATGAAGAAATTAATAAAAAAGTGAATTAAAGCGAGTTTGAAATATTAGACAGGAAACATGTTATATGAATTATGTCAATACTACATATTTTAAAAATATATTAAAATATTTAACAGGCAAAGGTGGTTTGACCTGTCTCACAACCACCTCAGTATTGAGGATAAATTGAGAGAGTTGACAGTTGTATAAGTATGGGAGGGGATATTATAACTCCTTCCTCTAATATCGCATTTTTATCTCTCCTCTTCTCCTTCTTCATCCTCTCCCACATGCCACATACATGGCCACTATTTGCAACAGATGTGTCCCACAGATTTGATTGATCATATTATTTCTGAAGGTCAGAGCCAGAATTTTTGAATGCTTAACCTGGTTCTAAAGAAGAGTCTGAGTCTCTGTGGATAACATTGACATACAGGGCGATGCATGGGTGAACACTGCCTTCAATTTTTATTCAGACTACATGTTAGCAGTAAACCCATAGTGTAGTGGTTGTTCAGGTAGAAGTTTATTTTTTATAACTACTACTATATGTAGTTCTATCTCATGAACATTTAGAATGTTCACTGCATTTAGGGTTGTGGATTAAGCTTAATGTGTGGTGTAAGATTATGATTTACATATTGCTATATAACTTATCTACCAGGCAGACTTAATTCTAAAAGATTTCATATGTAACACTGCTTGTAGTACAGTCCCTGAAAAATAAATGTCGCAAAGTGTTTCATCCCATAAAAAACATCTAGATAATGAAACTGATTTAAGGTTATAAAAAAAGTATTATTTTTAAATTTTGTATGTAGTTTTAAGGTTTGTAATATTTTACAGTTAAATTTTATCTTTTTTATTAAATTTCTTATACATTTTACCTGGCTTAAACTAACAAGTCCTGAAAATTACTAGATTTTTAGGACTAACTAATTTTCCTGTTCCCATGTACATACTCTGATACTAGAGACACACCACTATTTTATTAAAATCGGTGGATATTGTCTCTTCATATCCTCTTAAAATTATTTCCTAAGCAGTTTCACTGACATTTATGGAAGAATACTGCAGTCTTTGAGAGTCCATACATTCTTGATGGTGATTACATGCTGCAGTGTTCTTGCTCACACGTCTGTCCCATTGATGTCAAAACGATTATTAGGTTGGATGAAGTGTATGTAAGAGTATAGTCACACTGAAAAAGTTCTTGCTTAGTGATGTAAATGTCAGGACAACTTTCAGCTTCAATAGCATGAGGTTTCATCCTGATTATATTCTTAGATCAGGCTTTTAAAATAACTCCAGTCAATGGGATATCTGTTTGTGACATACTTGAATTGAGAATCAGTATTTGTAATTTTACCCTAAAGATCTTCCAAAATGCCCTCCTTCTGGACAATTTAAACTTCTCTTTTGGGATTTGCATATTCAAACACATATTCTGAATATAAAGTTACATCATAATTGTACTCTGGTTTTCGAATGTTTTTAAATGTTCTTCCCAGAAACTGGTGCATTAAGCCATATTCCCCAGGGGAACATTTCTCTCAGCAGGATTTGATTTAAATTTCTTTGCTTATGAAGAGTTAGATAACCATTTATTGGAAAAATGTGTGATGTCATGCCAGTTCCAAACATCAGCTGAGGCATGTATTAGAACAACTTGTAAGTGTGACAGTTAACATCAGTAGCAAAACCAATGGAATCATAGTAAAGACAAATTAAGAAGGCATCAGATTTGCCAGAAAATTCCTGATCAGTTGTCTCTATAAAGTAATTTGAGCTGCTACATCTAAACAAGCTCAGTTTGTTTTCTTTCACTTCCACACAGGTTGTGACATCTACTTCATGCATTACTCACCAGTCTTCATTTATTTAGAACACTTTTCATTCTGTTTAATTCCTACACAAATTTTCCCTCAGATGACTATCAGTCTTCCGAAGAGAATATGCTTTCAGTGCAATCAGTTTGTCACTTTCTTCTTGTTAGCAATCTAGTATTCTGAATTATTTTGAAAGTCAGAATGAATTTTAACAACCACTTAATCTTCTGCATCTGCATGGGCGTGAGCTGCAGGACTGGAACAATTATTTGAAGACTATCTAAGGTTCAATCAAGATTTCTAATGGCTTATAGTTGGAGGCAAAATTGAAACAGACACTGTTGTAATTTTGTGTCCCCCCCATCTGTCATTTCTATCTATGCAATGGTGTGAAACAAAAGAATAAAAGTACATAATAGCGACTAAAGAAATAACAGGTTGGAGAGATGCACTTCTGGTGGTGTTTAGTATGATGTAGCCCAAGATAATTTGAACAAATACTCATGTGTTACCTAAGTGGTAATCAGATCAGTTAGTGCATCAATCTCCTTCCTCACATCCATCTCTCCTTTGGTTCTGCCTGCCTGTTCTCATACCGGCTCTGATACAGTGGGGACATGCTGCACTGGATTAAGCCTCTGAGAGCAGAGATGCATGAGCAGGAGCTAGGAGAAGCCTTGCCAGGCTGCCCCTGCTTCCCCTGTAGCTGCATCAAACTCAGGATCCCCTGCCTGCTGGCCTTTGCGCCTGTGTTCCCAGCCCTTGCACAGCAGCAAGTGCTGTTGCTCTGACAACAGCAACCATGAACATAGTTCCATAATGGCTATGAATCTAACAGTGACGTATCTCTATTGTCTGCAAGCCTCAGCCTTTGCTCACTTTCTTGGACTCTTTTTTTTTTTTTTTTTTTACAACTGTCCCTCAGCCAGGTTACAAAAGTCCATCCTGTGTTTCTGATGCCAAACAGAAAGCACTAGGGATGTTCTCTCAGAATTTTAAGACATCCACAGTTACTTCTAAGAGTTTTACTTTCTTTTGGTGATGCATCCTAAGACATCTCAGGACTGAGAGACAGCTGGGCACTAAGAGGCCCTGAGCAGACTTGTGTGGCATCTTCATCCAGACTTTTGTCCCAGGCTTGGGGCTCCAGGGCAGAATGGAGAAGGCTGTCAGGGCTGATGAGGCCCCTGCCCTGCTTGTTGCCCTGCACTCCTGACTCCCTGTCCCAAACACTCACCAGCCCTTTCTGCTCCCTGACCTTAGGTTAAGAGTTACGTTACCTGGCCTCTCAAACTGTTACCTCTTAATAGTCCTATCTGACTGCTAAGTGGATTCCTTTTTGACTTTCTGCTAGCTGGGACATGATTTTTGCTCCCTCAAATCTCCTCCTGTTCCGCAACCCCAATTTGTCAATGCTGTCTCCCCCTGGACAATTCAGATTTCTTATGGGGAAATCTGAGTATGCCAGAAACAGATTCCTAGCTCATTCTTCAGCTGATCCTCACCTGTTGAGAGGTGCTGACTGGTAGTGGGTTCATAGGTTGATTTGTTCTCCTAGGCCTCCCTTCTCAATACGCCTTTCTAAGTTGCATAGATGTAAAGACCATAGTAGTCTTCTAGCTTTGTAAATATGTCTGCATGGCTTTTAACAAGGCACAGGCTTTCTTTCTACCTGATGAGACAATTCTCAGTGCTTGTCAGGCTTTGCATGGACTTCACCTGGCCTGACTGGAGATTCAGGATGCTAGTGGCTTACTACATCTCCCCCATAAGGCAAATTGAAGTCATCAACGTTGAAATCTAAAGAGTCTGTGCAAATGTGAATATAACACTAAAGAAAGGGGTGGACATTAGAAGTGCTGTCATTTTAATTGTATAAAACTTGAGCTACAAATGTTAAAAACATGGTAATCAGACTAACGCTAATTCCTTGATTAGACTGCTAAGACAGTATGTTTATCCAAGACTGTGATTAACAAACCATTGGGAATTCAAGTATGCTACTCTAGTTGGATCACATAAGCTGTGACAGCATGAAGTGCCCCTAGATCTGTTACAATCTTGCTATGCGCTGCTGTTGGTGATATGTTTCATGCCACTTCTGATAGGTATATGCCCTCTCCTGTTGTAGTGATTTACTTATGGTGGGAAACCCTCTAATTGTTTTTCACCTGTTCTTCTGTCACTGTGGTTTGGCTATTAAAGAGATCTAGTATAAGTGGGATTTCTTCAGCCTTATGCTGAATGCAGCCCTTACTTTCTGTAATGCTTCTTTAACATCATGTACTTCAGTAACCTGGTGTGTGCTGTAAAAATATGAAAGTGATTTAGTTGATATAAAGCCATAGGTTTGCTTTACTTCTGTTTCCTCAGAGCTTCCTTCAGATTCCCTACCTGGTTATCTTCAGTAAAACAGGTAATGATGACTGGGATATTTTAGTTACATTCCCCAAAACAGAAATCTTCTTGTTCCGTTACATTACTCATTACAAAAGTCTAAAAAAAAAGATGTACTACAAAACTAAACTGTAAATGAGTTAACTTGTAAAAACTGATACAATCCCTCAATCAGAAATCGAGATAGAAATGAATTATTAAGCTTCCTCCTGAACAATTCCTATTTTATGATTCTATGAATAAACAAAAATGTTATTTAAATTCTTGTTCTATAGACCTTTAAAATGATCATTTTCTCTGCAACTTCGCCATAAAAATAGAACATTTAACAAAGATCAACATTTCTTTACCAGTCAAATGAATCACCTAATCACTATAGAATCTTTGCAAAAAAAATCCTATTATGGCTTAACTTCACAGTTTGGCTACTGCATTTGTCAAGAGCTAATATACAAAAGGTTTGGATTTTTCTCCTTACATCTGTCTTTATACGCCCTGTGAATCAGATCTACTTGATCAACCTGATATTCAGTGGACTGCTGAGCAGGAAAACCACTTAATGTGCACCTAAAAATACTTTAAAGGCCAGTGCAATTCACTGAGAAACTAGTGTTTCTGAAATGAAATGAAATAATTAGTTCTTCTTTATTCATCTGCTCCTTAGATTCCAAGGTTTAGGAACAATCCACGGAACTTACTATGTGAAAAAATCAATGACTGCTGAGGGATTTGCCACATTACCTTCGAATATGTTTACACATAAAAGAACATGAAGTTTACAAGAAACAGGCAACATTTGGTGAGAAAAATATGACATTGAGATGAAAAAAGGAAATGTCTTGAGTTTTCACATTAGACAGTTTAAAAAATGATGGGAATAACTATAGGAATTAATTGTAGGATATCAGATTAACCCTTTATTCTCACTAACCAAGTAAACAAATCTGCATATGCTTAAATGTATCTCACTGCAGGATAAGTCATTTGGACATACCAAGGATGAAAATAGCACAAGGGTGGGACTAGAAGACCCATCACTAATGTCTTAATAAAGATAATAATCCAATAAAATGTATTTTTGCCATATATTCAAAACAAGGAAAAAGCTCATGTTGCTTCCTTGGGTCAGAATAGATCATGGGGCAGACTAAGAGCTTGATACTTTAATTAATATAAATATAAGACTGAAAAACAAGGGAGGTGAATGCTGTGTTGGCAGAAGCACGACTGCACTGCGGCACAATGTAATTGAGAGATACCTTGAGCTAGTTCTGATCCTAGAACAGAAGAGTACACAGCTGTAGACTTGCTTTGTTCACTTTCAAGAGAACAGACTTGCTTGAAAAGAATTAAAACCATACCATTTTTGCCTAAATAACTAGAAAACTACACACAGACAATAAGCAATGCTGGTTTCACATTGTTTCCAAAGCAAACATAATCAGAACTTAAATGGAATTCAGACTTCACTAGAAATATGAAAAAATCAGCATCATCAAGAGAAAAGATAATTAATGTGTTAGATTTCTGGCTCTGCAAACCAAGCAGGCAGGCAAATTTCTACTTTATTATGCCTTTCTCTGGGTGCTAACATATCCCAGCCCACATGCTTCTTCAAAACAGGGAAATATACTTGTTGTAAGTGTTGATTGCATCTTTAAATATCACAAAGAAGATAAAAAATCAAGCTCCAAGACTTTTCTTCACTGAGAAAATAAGTAGATAAGGAAGATTCTTCATTAAAAAAGCTAGCACTGTTTTTTTCACAACTTCCTTTGAGTGAATTTTGACTTAGGCAGAACAACAGAAAGCAATGTGGAGAAAGTTATCACAGTAGAGATAAAATAATCCACAGAGGAGAAAGATTTTATTCAGTGCTGAAAAGTTGTGGAAGAATGTGACATCTGAAACATTCAGCAAACACTGAAAAGCTTCCTGAAAAATGTGTTGTAAGGATCCCAGGTAATTTACTCTACAGAGATTCTGGAGGATGCCTAGGCTCTCACTGTGAAACCAATAGCCATCGCTGTTTCAGTCTTATTTCAAAAAGTGACTTTTTGGAGTCATCTAAGGGGAAGGACTCTTCAGGACAAATCTGTATTGTCCAGGCATTAACACCAGTGAGGACAGTTATTTGACTGCTGGACTCCTTACCAGTTCTTGTGCAGATGAGTAAAATAATTACCACTATCTGCAAACAAGAGGTTTGCACGGAGAGGTACCTGCACTTCCTTGTACACTCCACAAATCCTGACAGTTGTTGCCTACAAATAAGTTGTTCATGACTGGAAGGTCCTGCAAGACGAAACTTTCTGTGGTGCAGTAAGGGCACTTGTGTACATTTCCAAGGGATGGAATTTGCAAATTTTTGTTTCATTTTGTTTTGTTTTGTTGGAGATGGGTTTCCACGGCCGAGCAGGTCCTGTGCCAACTCAACTAACTTGCACCAAGTGGGAAAGTACCCTATTGCCCTACCCGAGAAAAGCATCCCTTTCACTTTTTTCAACACTTAGAAACACCCCCTTGAATTTTTCGCTTTCCTGGAAGAAAAATTCACGAGGGCTTTTTGTCAGGTACTTGTTTATTTGGTTTATTTCCTTTTTCCCCGCACAGGTGGCCAGGAGAGGCGCCTGGCGGGCGGCGGCGACACCACTACCACCCCCCTCCCCCGCCCCCGCCCGCGACTGGAAGTTTAAAGCCGAACTCAGGAGCACCCGGTACCGACGTTACTCCCTGTCCCAGCACCTCGACGGGCGCGGCGCCACCACTTGAGGGCGGCGCGAGGCAGGAGCAAGCCCGCGGGGTCTCCCTCAACCCGGGAGGGGAGGGGCACCTGCCCCGTGGGGGCCGGCCCGCCCTCGTGCTATTTAGGGGAGCGCCGGCAGCCAGCTACAGGTTTCGTAGCGCCATGGAGGGTGGTGACATCGAGAATCCCGTGTTCGAACCGCCCAGCCCTGAGTCCGGCCGCCAGCGCCAGGCGAGCCCCTCCGGCACGGACTCACCGGCTGAGGAGGGGCCCTGCGGGTGGAGCAGCTGCGCGCCAGAGGCTTTGCAGCTCTGCAACAACGCCGAGGGCTACCTGGCCGTCTACAGCCTCCTCGCCGTCTTCCAAGGTAACGCGTCCTCCCGCCTTCCCGCCCGTGCCGAGCCGCCGGGTGAGGGGGCCAGGCGCCTGCAGCAGCCCGGGGCTCTCGATGTCGCTGAAGAGCGGCTTCACCGGAGGAAGAAAGTGCCCTGGTACCCTGGGTGGGGAAGTTGCTCAAACGGTGTTTCTTCCTGTACTTCCTTCTGTTTCTCGTGCCTACCTTTTTTGACCACTGCTGAATCCGTGGTCCCATTAGCTCTGTATGTCACGCTCTTGTCTGTACTCTTGTTTCCAGTGTTCGCAGGGAATGCTTACAGGGAAGTAGTGCTCCCTGTGCCCCTCACAGGCGGAGGCATAGAAGCCAGGGGATGAAATGTTATACAAACCACTAGACAGAGCTAGTGCCCTAACGTGTAGTTTGGTAGCTGCCTGCCGGTTCAGAAGTACCTTGTTATTATTGGATGGGACTTTGGGGAATTAAAATGGATTAAGAAGATCTGGTTTTGTTCTGTGCATCCCAGTGTAGACATCTTTCTAATATTTAACTAATGGCTTAGAAAGAATGACCCTACTGTAAGGACAAGAGATTCAGCACTAGAAGAGCAGGCAGCTTATGCTGAAGGCGTGTAGGATATGGATGACTGGGATCTTGCCTGAAGCCACACTGAGGTAACTGAGATGGATTGAGAAGAACTGAGCAGGAGATTCTGCTTAAAATCTACAAGGGTCTTACTGCTGTGTGTTGTTTGGTAAATCCTTAGAAGAACCAGTGTCTCTCAGTGTATTTTTCCGTGAACTTTTTCTGATTTCAGCTTGTTTAAAATCTGGTCCAAGCATGCACATGTTGTGTTAAAGAAGCATCTAGAAAGTTTTGTATAGAGCCTGTTGTTCCTTGCTTGCATTTGAAAGGTCACACTACAGCTGGTAGCAAAAGGAAATTATTGTCCTGCTGTTAGCTAACATGTATTTTCTCTAACATAGTAAAAAGAAAGGGAGGAATGAAAGAACTTCTGACATAGCAGAGTTCAGTGACAACTGAGCAGTAGAAGACTTTTGTATCACACATACTTATTTTTGTAGTTTTAAGAATATGGGTAGGCAAACAAAAATGCGCTGAATGTGACACTGAAAAGTTTCAGATTACATTACAGTAGACCGAAGGTCTTGAATGTTTCCAGTGCTTCTAAATTTGCTATAGCGATATTTCTTAATATCCATTTTGTGTTGATCTGATGGTCTGCTCAGCTGGATGATGAATTCAATATAATTTATCTCTTATTTACAGTGTGGATAGATTCCCAATCATAAAAAGGTACTGTAAGAATATCTCTCAGCTTAGGATGCTGTGGTTGTTGGTTATGCCACTTGTCCAGGTCTTGGTGCTGTTATGTACCTGTAGATGTATGCCAGACCACGGAGAGGTACCTGTCTAATCTAGTCCAGGTTTAGAGCCTTCATATAAGGATGCTTATTTTGAAAGATGATGTAGGCATGGCTGTTACAGAACTTGCGGTGTTTTTAATGTTGTGTTGTCTGAATTTTCTGAACAAGTACCCTTCCTTTGGCTGGATCTTAGAAAAGAAATTGGGTGGTGAGGACTCAAGTTGCAACTACTTTTGAGAAACAGCAAAACTAAGAAAAACTTTCAGACAAGAAATTCAGTACTCCGTGTGAAACTTAGAAAAAATATTCAGGTCTTGCAGCTTCAGAGTTTAGATAAAAGCACACAAAAAAATGGGATTTTGAAATTGTGACCTATGACTACTACTCTGGCTTTGGGTCAAATTATTTAAATTACCCTCCAAATTACAGAAAACATCATTGATGAAGATAAAATATAGCTATAAAATTTGCTATTGCTAATGTACTTTTAGGAAAATTTATTTCCTAATGCGCTGAAGAATAATGCACTTATTATGTGTGTGAACTGTTGTACTAGACTTTTTACAGCATGAGTAGGTAGTTATCTACAGTGACCTGGCACATGTGTGTAGATTTTTGTATATGCTTGTCTAACTGAATGCATGTATTAGGTTATTTTCTAGCTGCCCTAGAAAAGTGGTTGTTACCATTAGTGCCTCATTTGCAGTATTTCAACTTCTCAGAAAATTCCAGGTGAAACTTAACTCTTCATTTCTAGCTGTTTTTGTTTCAAGTACATGTGAAACCTCTATTTCCGGAATAGAAAACACTTCTTTGTGCAGAACGTGGTTAGTAATACCTGCTTTCTGTATGGCACTTAAAGTTGCATAAATGTATGGTTGCATATTGTGATACAGTAGCAGGTAGTGCTGCAATTTGTAGCTCTAGTAGTAAGCAAGGTAAAAGTCATCTCACTACTTGGAGTACAAGGACTATTTATTCCTTGTGTCAGTAATAATTAAAAAAAATCGACAACCATAAACTGTATGAGACTGGTCCAGTCTAATTTGACAGACAACTTAGATAGCAAGAGTATTTTAGACTCTGATTAGATTTGTTACTAGAAGGACTTTTTAATGATTTTTTTTTTTTTCCTTTGAGTGTCAACAAAATCACTACTTTAAAGCCACCATACTGAGAGGAACTGTAAAACACCTTTTTTTGGTTTTGTTGTTGAATGGATAAAGAAAAAAATACTCCTGTTTTTCATTACAGCATATGAAGTTAGTTTATTATTAATCTGGATTTTGTGGTTCAGTGCACTGCACGTCTAACAGATGTGGCAGGACAATAAGGCTTGGGGGAGAGTAGTTAAAAAATAATTTCTGTACTAGCATTTAAGTTTTGACCCATCCTTGTAGGACTTGTTTTTCAGATCAAGTTAGTATCAGCCAGGTTCTATCTTTCCTGAAGAAACTTCAGTGGTTAATCCCTGAGTGATGGCATGGGGGAAGTTATGCTGCCGTCCATCACAACTGCGTTTTTACAAATGAAATCTAATCATCCAATTAAAATAAATGCAAGGTTTTATGGCTTTTAGGATGTAAATTAAATTTGGCAACTTAAACTGCAGATAAAAGACAATGTTTTCTACTTCTGGAATCTTCTACTTCAGGCAAATGTTTTAAGGCCTTAGTAAATGTTTGAAGTGCTGTTCATTTCTTCATGCTGTAGTCCTGTTCTTTAGTCAGTGCTCCTTAAGAAGAAAAGAAGAAAGCTGCCCAAGATGTAAATAATGGCAGTGGAGTAACACCCAAATACTTACGTTAATTCCATGTGAATTTAAGCATGGTGGCCAGAATGACGTCGGAAATGGTCAGTAAAGAGACCACTGTAGGTTATTCAAAAATTAACTGTGCCACAAGCACAGTCGTTGTAGGATACTGATGTGTTTAGTTATGATGGAGACTGTGCTGTTAAGGAAACAGCTGGCTGATCCTAAATGTGGAGTTTTTTTAAAAAAATGTTGAGCATACTAGGCAGATCTGTTGAAGTTCAGCCTCTGTAGTTGCGCTTTTTGGGATAGTGCAGTGCTTGTTGAAAACTAATTTAAATCCATTACTGTCCCCAGTCATCTGTCCTTCTTTTCTATTCTTGGAATAACAGTAGAGAATCGTGTTTGAATTTTAGGAAGAGGAAGGATAACTGTTGGGCCTATGTCATGAGAGATGCTCATTGGTCATCTGTGAGGTCACAGAACTCATATTTGCAACTGTGATTCCAAGACTTGCTAACTTTTTTCGAGGGTAAATACTTTATTATGAACATGGTTTTATTAGGCTACCATGAAGTTGTCTGATACTGTTATCAAATACAGCTGTTCATCTCACTTGTGAAAGAATCCAGTTTTGGGACTGTTAAAAGTAAACTCTTGAGTGTTTCACATACAAATGTGAACAGAATGTGAGGCAGGATGGACATTGATTCTAGTTAGTGTCTACAAATCATGCTTTTGTGAGGAGGGACAGTGTGTGTAAGCATGCACTGGCAACTGCAGCTTACTTGCTTCTGCTTTTTGATCCAGTTGTTGTGGAGTTCACCTGTGCCTAAGTAGGGCAGCTCATGTGACCCCTTTTCTTCAAGTTTTCTGGTACTTCTGCTTCAGGGAACTTCAAAATTCAGAGAGAGAACTTTTTTGTCAGTTAAAGTTAATCACCTCAGTTGCTCTGAAACAGTTGCAAAGTATTTTTTAATAGCTTTACACTTTTATTTATATTATAAGGAAAGATGTCTTTCCTTCAAGGTGTCAGGGAGGGAATTAAGTTTATTTGACAATCATGATTTGAAAGTGATGTCCTAAACTTGCTTTAGTCATAGCTTTCATTCTAATGCAAATCATAACTTCAACTAAATTCCTTTTAATTTATACAGTATCTTATGACACTGTGATGCACTCTGTCTGTGCTTCAAACTGAATCTGGAACCTTGAACATAGTTTGAGGCATGCTGTTTCACTGGCTTAATTATTGAGTATTGTATCTTTAAGGCCCACAGGAGATGATGAAAATGAATAGGTCCTGTGCACAGTGGCTGACTTAAGTATCAATCCAGTATATACCTGGATATTAAAGCTAATAAATACCTTAAAAATGTAGCGTTGTAAATATATCTGGTTTAACTCTTCCATCAAACAATGGTAAATTTACCCTTGCAACTCTATCAAATTAAAGTACTTTTGTCTAATTGTCTACTTTATCTTTTTTGTAGGTATTGTGGTAAATGGCCTTGTTAACGTCAGTATTTCAACAATTGAGAGGCGTTATGAGTTGAACAGTTCCCTCACGGGCTTAATGTCTGCTAGCTATGACATTGCTTTTTGTATATTGTCACTATTTGTATCTTTCTTTGGAGAAAGAGGACACAAACCACGATGGCTTGCTTTCTCAGCATTCTTGCTAGGATTGGGCTCCCTTATATTTTCATTACCACACTTCATTAGTGGAAAATACCACTTTGGAGCTAAACTTGAAGGTAAGCTTGTCCTTATGTTTTGAAAATGATTAAAATGAATCATTATTAATTTGGTAAAGCATAGTTAATCTCTGCCAAAGTCCTAGAAGTAGGATATTAACTCTAATGTGGAAAATAAAATTATTCTGTGAAACCTATAAGTTAAAGAGCTGTCTCTCTGCACAGTGAGCTTTCTTTTTCAGAAGAGATCAGTGTGTCAATATCAGTACAGAGGACTGTAAAAACTTCTGATGCTATAAGCAGTGTACTTCTAAACTTACATGTCTGATCTTACCGAATCATAGAATCGTAGAATGGTTTGGGTTGGAAGGAATCTTAAAGATCATCTAGATCAATGCCCCTGCTGTGGGCAGGGACACCTCCCACTGGATCAGGGTGCTCAAAGCCTCATCCATTCTGGCCTTGAAGTCTTCCAGGATTCCAGAACTGGACACAACACTCCAGGTAGAGTCTCATAAGAGCAGAGATGGAGAATCACCTCCCTCAACCTGCCGGCCACGTTTCTTTTGATGCGGCTCAGGATATGATTGGGCTGCTGGGCTGCAGGTGCACGCTGCTGGCTCATATTGAGTTTCTCATCAACCAGTACATCGTGTATTGAAACTGTGGATTGCTCCAACCCAGGTGTAGGACCTCTTGAGGTTCAGACAGGCCCACTTCTCCAGCTTGTCCAGGTCCCTGTGGATGACATTCCGTCTTTTTGTCATGACAGCTGCACCCCTTGGCTTGGTGTCATCTGCATACTTGCTGAAGGTGCACTACATCTCGCTGTCTATATAATTGATGAAAATACTAAACAGCACTGGTCCCAGTACAGGACCATGTATTGGAACATATTTAAATTTGTAAAAGATGTCTGTTGAAGCAAATGTGGAATGTAGATCTTCACTTGACACAAGGAAGATAACTTTACTCTGAGGACAATCAAGCACTGGAATAGATTGCCCAGCGAGACTATGCAGTCTGTATCTCTAGAGGGGTTAAACACCCTGTTGAGTAAAGTCCCAAGCAACTTGGTCTGCATTTGGTTTTGAGACTGTTTGGATTAGGGGCCCGGAGTGCATGACTCCCTGATGCCTCTACTGATCTGAATTATTCCACGAGTCTCTTCAGTAACAGGATGTGAATGATGGGTTTAGAAGAAAGAACTACCTTTGTGAAAAACAACTTCTATCCATTTGAATTTAAATGTATGATGTGATTTGAGAAGAGTCTTGAAGATTGAACATCTTTTTTTTTTTACTGGAAACTCAGATGGTGGATAAATCATTTAGGGTCTGACAGTTAGTGAATCTTCTGAGAAGGGAATTGATTGGTCTTCCTTCCCAGAACATGTTAAGGATGAAGATTGGAAAAGACTTGGCATTTGGATACTAATGGCAACAGAATGTATGATGCCAGCCTAATTTTACTGTTTTCTCTTACACTATCAGTATGTCTGTGGGTTTTTTTGTTGGTCATGCTCTCTGAAGAGACTGATCTGATTAGTGGATGGTGGATACTGCTGCTGCTGTTTACACTGCTTGGTCTATTTCTCTATACCTTTTAGATGTTCTGCAATACTATACCATCTGCCTTCAGAAACTAGGAACATAGTCTTCATTCAGCATGTTCATTGAATCTTTGAGTGACTTTCCTATGCCAGACTTAAAGGAGAAACAGTTTTTTTATTTTTGAAAAGGAATAGAAACCAAGCTGCTCTTTAGTTCACACTACTCGCATCTCTTTCAAAACTATTCTGTGCCCTTGAAAAAACCCCACACCTACTGGCTGCAGTTCCATACAATTAAAACTGGACTTGACCAGTCTGTCTTCTAATCAACGTGACTGCTAAAGTATTTCACAATTGATTCTGCCTTCTTGGCTAGTATGTTGCATTAGATGCTTGGGAATATTTTGGCCTTTACATAACTTGGATTCAGGGAGATATCTTAGATTAAAGCATACTAGAGGGTTTATAATGACTAACACTGTTGGGTGGTATTGTCTTTAATGCAATTCTGCTCTTTAAAATGCAAGTCTAATCCATTGACTTTTAGAAAGGAAAACAAACCCATCTTAAATTTCTTCCAGAGCTTGGCTTACTTCAGTTTTCCTTTCTTCATTGTGTAAAAGCAAGTGCCTTCTCTCTCCATCATTCTTATGACAGCAGTAAACACGCTGGTTTTAAACTAATCTCATAGTTTTGTGGTAGATTGCTTTTGCTTTTAAAACATTTCTTGGACAGCTGAAATCTGGCCTATGACTCCACTCAGCAAGTGCTTGTGTGTATTTACTGACTTCTTGAAAAAGGTAGGTGATGCAAAATGAAAGGATTGTGATTGTATTAGAGTATGTATTAATGGTGCTTGTAATTTTGTAGTCAGACCAGATTATGTGGTACCAAAAACAAACTAGTGTTATAAGCTTCTCTCATCTCAATGTCAGGATAAATTTCCTACGGCATATAAATTGAAAAGCTAGAAAACTGAAGGAGGGAGGCTGTAATCAATTATTTACATGGTGGTAAGAGTGACATGAACCAATACATTGAGGATGGGAATTCATGAAGAACTGCAGTCTGTCACAGTTTGATTGCCATTACCATGTGTAATCTGCTTATTTCATGAAGCTCTCTGTAGATCTCAAATTAGGCTATACTTTTAACATAGTTCATGGCATTTTCTCACTCTGTTACTTGTGTTCTGAAATGTATTTATGAACAAGATATTGTTATTTTTGTACTACAGTAAAATAATTAGTTAAATGCTCTTTTAGACTTGCCCAATGGGTGTTAGAACTGCAGCTCTATTCTACATGTGCCCTATGTGATTGTTTACATTAACAAGGTATTGTAGGACATGGTGTCCTTTTAAAGTCAGTTAGGTGCTGTGCATTTAGATAGTGCAAAGTTAACCTGATATAAGAGTTAAATTCATGCAGAAAGGGGGACTATTGCTAACGAAAGCAGATTGACAAGAAATGGAAGTGTATTTCAAAAATGTCAAACTTTGGGAGTAGTGATTCATAATAAAAAGTTCCTCATGTGCTTTCAGTATTTATTAAAGCAAGGGTTGTTCCTAACTGGAAAGGCAGGAAAATTTTAATGACTTCTCTTTTCCTACCACTCTGTTTTGGCCAATATCTGTGCAACAGCATGGAATCACCTGTTGTGTAATACATGACTCCACCACCATTGTGATGCTGTTCCTTCTGGAAGAAGGCATTATAAAACCCATGGATGCCTTTATAACATCAGTGTAGACTATCTCTCTAAATATTTTTTTGTGTGGCAAATACTTTCCTGTGTTATGTCCTGTGATCTCAAAGTGTGGACAACCTTGCCTGTTTGCTTAAGTAATGAGTGCTCTCAAAGATAAAAGGACCTGAGAAAAAAGATGTAGTAATTTTGTAGCAAAGTATTGAGAATTAATCAGTGTGTCCATCTGATCTGAAGAGGTTTTTTATATATTTGCTCAGTATAGCTTGTTTGCACCAAACTGATGGATTTATCCTCTTCCTTAGGGTTGTATGCTCTTTTGTAGAAAAATCTGGAAAGAACTATGCTCCTGTTTTTGTCACTTGGGACTGTCTGCTATTAAAAGTGCAATGATAGCAAGAGGAAGGATAAGAGAAAACATACTTCTTGTCTCTACTTCCTCTTTTCTCTCCCCTCCTTGTAGTGCTGAATGTTACAGGAGCAGGCACAGCCTTAGGCTGTTTTACCTCTGCCTCTCTCTTGGTGTGTGTGGACAAGTACAGAGGCTTTATGTTAACATCTTATTCTGGAGAAATAGCAGTGTCTGCTTTATAAGAGATAGTGTGGGATTTTTTGAGTTTTGGGGTTTTTTTTTAGATAAACACTTCTCTAACCAGTGTATGAGAAGGGTATCGCATCTTTGTTTGTGACTCTGAAAACTGCTCTTTCCTCTCCAGTACTGCAACTTTACTCAGGTTGTTCAGCTAGCTCTACAACTTAAGTTGTATTTAGTGCTCCTGGGAATCATTACCGGGTCCAAGAACACAGTGAAGTGTCAGTTACTTAAGAGTGTTCACCTGCTCAATGACCATTTGACAGTTTTTTACATATATCTTGTCAATAATGCTTTCAACAAGCCACAATGTTTTAATAAGTGTATTGCATCCATCTTTTAATCCTGGTAAGGAAGTAAAAAAAAGGTAGTATTTTGTTTGGGGGATATGATATTATAGAAAGTTACGGCACTGTCATAGCTTTCAGGTTTTTCTTCAGTTGGACTACGATGATCTGTGTAACAGAATTTAAGTCTTGCTGTCTCTATCTTTCAGACACGTGTCAGATTCCAGGAGCAAGCTCTACTAACTTTACTTGCAGTGCCAGCACAAAGTCTTCACTTCATAAATATCTACTTGTCTTTATGCTGGGACAGCTGCTGCTGGGAGTTGGAGGAACTCCGCTATATACTTTGGGGACAGCTTTTATTGATGATAGTGTCCCAAAACACAAGTCTTCCCTTTATATAGGTAACTTTTAAAACTGTTTATAACACATTGCTGGGATAGATCATAGGCTGCAATGCCTTACAAATGCTTTCATGAATTCCTCTAATTAAACTAGTCTTGTCGTTGTTTGCTTATGTGCCTAAAGTGTTTCTGTATCAGTTTCTGTGCAATTTATGTGTTAATCTGCTATGAGCACCAAGTCTTTTCAAGGGCTGTTTTGCAGACAGTGGTACTTTGTGCACTTCTTCTGCTGATTTTTTTTCATGTCAGTGACTGAAAGTGATTAAATGGTTTGTTTAGCTTGCCTGTTAACAACAGAGTAAGTTATAGCAAAAATCTGTTTTTCAATGTCAGTATTGAAAACTTGGGTGTATCAGGTCAGTAACGAAACCTTACTGTATCCTTTAGCTTTATTTATTTACCTCTAACAGTAGACTGTCCTCTCAGTTCAGGGACACTCCTGTGTATCATGTGATCAATGCAGTTTTCTAGCCACATACAGATTTGGCACCTCAGGAGAGAATACTGAAAGTATCTTTCCTTAATTGAAAGTGAAGAGATTGCCTGGAAACATGGAGAATTTGTTCATCTTGCTCTACGGCTGAAAGCTAAGGAATCTTAGCTGTGGGTTTTAATGTTTACAGTCAGCAGTCTCTGGATTATGTGCATTTTGACTGCCAAGTTCGTTGCAGTCTACGTGTGTTTTCCATGGGTATGAAGATACTTGTCGTTTCCCCCATTTTAGGTGTAACCTGATAAAAGTATGTAAACTGTACTGGTAACATGCCGGGGAATTCAAAGTATCTGAGATTCCTGACCTGTTTCACAGACTGAATTAATATTTTAGGGGGCAAAATTGAAATCATCATCTATTTGCATACTAGTTTTTCAAGTTTGCTTAGTTTTTCAAGGCAAGCCATTTGATTTTGATGCCAAAAATATAGTAGTTGCATCTCTTAACTAACAAAGACAGCTTTTATTTTTTTCTTTTTCTTTATACTGGAAGAGGAGATTATTACACATTTTTTTTCTGAGGCCAGTGAAAGAAGTAGAGCAGAATTAGAGCATGTCTGCATGATCAAGAAGTGGCCTGAAACTCAGGAGAATGGTGTCAGTTGTTCATACTTAAAAAACATAACGCGCCACCACAATAAATGAATTTAATAAATTGCTTTTGTGATCTTCAGAAGACTGTGTATTCTGCCTAATTAAACAAAACTAGAAGGCAAGTGAGCGCACAGCTTGCTACATCAAGCCTTCTTTTTCTTGATTTTATGCAATGTATTGAAGATTTAAAACATATTGCATTGCTTTGCCTAAGAAGGCTTGTGCAAGGCGGCAAAAAATCCCATCTAAAACTTTCTGATACTGTCTTTAAATAGCTGGTAGCATCTTGGGCAATAAGCTTGCAACTCATAAGGTGGTAGTTTCTTTCTTTTCTTAAACTGTTTTCACGCGGACTGTTCTCTTTCTGAACTGAGGCATCTGCATCTAAAACCAATTAGAAGTTAGGCAATTCCAAACAGCAGTTTAAACTGAGCGATCTGTAGGAGGAAATGGGTACCTTCTAAGCTAGGTTTGAATTTCTGTAGGGAGATTGTGGACTTTACTCAGAAATATCTATGAGCATGTCACTATTTCCAGAATACTGGAAAACCTGGGATATGTCAATTCTGTTTATTTTGACTTACTGCTATTTGAGTGTCCCCTTCTGTGTCCCTTCCCCTCTTGCAAACTTTCCAACCCTGCCTCTTCCCCATCATTCCTATGTGCTGTTTAAAGAGTGGAATTATACTAAATACTCAGGATCCAGGCACTTTGGAAAGAAATGAGAAATCCAGATTCTTCAGCTTGGGGAAAAGAACAGAATATCGGCAGTAATGATGCATGTCTTATCAATTATTTAGACAGATTTAGTTACTTTTAGTTGCCATCCTTTATATGCAGAGACAGTGCTTCTGCCAGCAGTGCTGAAGTGCCACAGAAATCTGGCTGATAGGCCAAGGAGACTGTTGTGACATTGAGAAAATCTTGTCCTAAGGCAAAAAAAAAAAGTATACACCTAAGAATTTCTTTAGTAGGATTTGGTTACAACTGCAAATTTGTTTTCTTTTTCTTTCAAATTTTTTAAACCCTTAGAAGATGTGAAGAGCCCTGGCTTTGTATTTTTAAGGCTTGTATTAATGAATAGAAGTGCATGGAAATCAAGTGGCAGATATTGCTCTAGTCAAAAGTTCTAATGGAACCCTGGCTTCTGATCTTGGCAGGTCTAAAAGTCAATTTAAGACTCAAAATGAAAATTTAAATATGTACGTTCTCAAAGATTGTGGGCATGCACTATTAGCAAATGGTGCTTGTAACAAACTCACTTCAGAAACTTTTTCACAAGCTAGCTTGTGACTTTAGGCACAAGATATGCGAAAGGCAATCTAAAATGCTTAAGGATGTCAAGTGTCTTTCGCTGAACCTCTGAGTTGCAGCTTTTAGCAAGAGCTGCGAATTTTCTTGCTGAAGGACAAGGACAGGTTTTGTATTCTGTGTTGAAGTAATGACCATGAAAGAATGGGTTGAATTACAGAAACCATTTGGTTTGAAGTTAATTTAAAGGTTTGGGATTTTTTTTTTTAAAGAAAGCTTTAAAAATGTGTGATGAACTGATGTATTTTCTCTTCTAGGAATTGGCTATGCCATGTCACTGCTGGGTCCTGCTATTGGCTTTGTCTTAGGAGGGCAGCTCCTTAATATTTATATTGATATCCAGATCCCAGAAAGGCAAGACATAACTTAATAGTTTGCTTTCTATTTTATTTTTCTAATATTTCTTATTAAAATATTCAGCATTCGTCTATGTGAGGAGGAGAAATTGCAAGGACTATTTTTGTTGGGAAATGCTGCATTTTCAAGAGGTTCTTTAACTTGGTAACAAGCTACATTCACAAGGGCTTCTAGCAAATTACTTTGCACAGTGAATAGTTACTGTGTATGGAACTTTCTCTGTAGTGCAAATACTTAGTTTTGGCTTCTTGAGAAATTAGCTGTCTTAAAGCTGATTAACAAAGAAATACTTTGTGTTTTGATTAGTTGCTTGTTTATTGTTAGACAACTATTGATTTCTTGTGCAAAAAGTTTCGCTGAGGTGGGACTTGAGAAGCAGGATACTGCTACTTACCTCCTAGGGAAGAGTTTGCTAGAAAATCTACTAGTTGAGTGCACTATCCAAAACATAATGTTATAAATTGTACTATGGTGCAAACCAACAACTTCTTTTACACTTTTATTTCCTGTGCTTTAGAGACTTGAGAATGCCATACCATTCACCTGAACTTCTGTATTGGCTTTCACTTAACTCACTGCTTATGAATAATGGCCTTTAAGTCAGAGTGAATTTGGCTAATAAGTTGAAAGCTATATTTGATGGAATGCAATATTATAATAGAGCTTTAAAAGCAAACAAATTCAAATACACATAGAAAATACAAAAATGACAGTATTCAAAGTCATTCTGTTGGATCAGTACTAGAAGATAAAAAAATCTACCTCACAGACATCTGAAATTTTGACTTGAATTCATGAATGTTAAACCTACTTTTTCCAAATTATTTTTCTAGTACAAAGTTGGATCAAGATGACCCACGTTGGCTTGGAGCATGGTGGATACCGTTTCTTGCATGTTCTTTTGCTATTTGGCTTCTTATAATACCTTTTTCATGCTTTCCAAAACACCTACCAGGTATAGGTTTAATAATAATGGGGTACATTGGAAGAAAGATTTGTTTGTACTTGTGGGTTATAAGTTGCTGGATTGAGTAATTCTTCATTGATTATCTGTCTTTGGCTAAAACCTATTGATAAATACATTTCCAATATGCAGCCTTTATAACAATGCAAATAGGCTAAAGGGAGGATCCTGTGTGTGTAATGATGTAAGGTAAGACTGGAAACCGGTAGATCATAGAAACTGATGATTGAAGTTTGGAAGATGGTTACAGCTAAGCACCCAGGACTATTTGAAGCTGCTGTGTTACCCACTGAGAATCATAAGGAAATTCCATTGGCTTAACTTATGCATTGTTGTCTTTGACTTATCGCCTTATTATTTTGGGTGTAATAGTAAACATGAATCAAACTATCTCAGAGTAATCTTAGAAAAAGAATAATGTAATTTCTGTCCAGGCAGGTTTTATCTTGTAATTTGGAAGAGCATTTAAAGGAAATTACTATACCTATCTGGAAGGAGAAATGGAGGGAAAGTAAAAATGAATTAGGGAACTGAGGAGAATGTGAGAACTATTTAAAAAAAAAAAAAGAAAACTGAATGGGCTTCAGGTTTGGCTGAAATTTATAAGGCCTGATAATATCATTTTACAACCAAGGCCTCCAAGTGGAAGGATGATGCTTTCCACCAAAGTTGTCTTACTGCAGGAGTACGTTACAGATCCATAGAAAGATCAAAACCAATAAGATGTTGAAGGCTTACAACATCTGAACTAGTTTTCCCAAGGGAGGGGAGCTGTTATTTTTATGCCTTTGCTGACTTAAAGTCCAAGAGCATAGATATTCAATGTTTTCATTGTCAATAAATATGCTCACTTGTAGGAACTACAAAAATTCAGGCTGAAAAAATCTCTGAGACACATAATGATGGAAGTGCGGCACTTGTTGAGAACCAGAATATTGGAAAAAGTTTTAAAGACTTTCCTGTGGCACTTCTGGTAAGAAAATTGGGAGGTTACTAAAACTGATATATTCTAAGAAATTAAGTGGGTTTTCTTTTTTCAGGTAATACGTGTGTATATATATATATACACATATATATATATATAAAGGTAATTGCTGCTTTATTGTGTTGGCATAGGGAAATCTCCAGTGCTACTGATAATTCAATTAATAGTCATTTTGTTGATGCATAAGGTTGTTAAAGCAAGAAAAGTGTATTACTGAAGTTCCTCATGAGCATATCTAATTTAAAATATAATGACATTTAGTTTACATGTTACTACAATGAAATAATTTCCTGAGTGTTATGCTTGTTCCCCACCCCCCACCCTGTTAGATACTGTTGAAGAATCCAGTGCTTATGAGTCTAATAATAGCCAGTTCTTCAGAAGCTTTAGTTGCCACTGGCTTTGCCACATTTCTACCAAAGTTTATAGAAAATCAGTTTGGCAAGACGTCAAGTTTTTCAGCAACTCTTGGAGGTAATGTGGCTTTTCATTTTTAAACATTAAATATATAGTGCTGAGCACATCATTAACATTATAGGTGGAAGCTTATATAGACATCTTGAGTTCCTCTGAGGTATTTGTGAATGTATTTATGTGAAATGCAGTTTTCACAGCAGATACAGTATTTTTATATTATTGCTTGCCTTGTGAAAATCCTGGTACTTAATTCATCAGGGGTACAAAGCTACTTGTTGTCCATAAGCTTAGAAGATTTGGTACTCGTATTCAAAGTAGAATGAGAATTGTGTGGTACTGAAATTGTAATTTATTCCTTTCTTTTTCTTGGTGGAAACCATTTTATTTTCCTCATTTAAAATCAGCTGAAAGGGCATTAAGCCTTAGTCCCTAATAAAGGATGCAAGCTGAATGGCAGCTGGAGAAAAAGCAGATCTTATTGCATGGAAAAGGTTGATTTGGCTTCTTCCTTCTTCAATCCCACAATAATTTTGCAGTAAGCTTACGATGAAACAATTGGTATATATTATAAAATTATTGTGTAGCTGTTTCTATACATGGCTTACTGTTACTTATTCCTGTTATCTGATATGCAGAAGTAATAGGTAGATCAAAGGAAGGCTGTGAAAGCACTGAAGTGGAAAATTAAATGTTCCTTTTCTGTCTACAGACCTTGTTTGAATTTCTTCTTAATTTGAGTTGAAAATAGTGTTATCCAAATGTGCAGTTTTAAAATGCTTAAAAATGCTTATATTACTGTTGAAGGCTAGTTGTAGCTGAACTAATGTTGAGCTAGCTAGTTTAAGAATTACCAGTGACTACATTGGTTATTTTATCTTTGACTGTAAGCACCTGCAGCCTGTGCAGTTCTGCCATTATACCCAAACTATCTTTGAAATTAGGTTTCTTAGGTCAGTGCAAGTTAAACTGTATTCTGTGCTGCACTGTAGATTAGGCATATAAGAAAAGAATACTCCGTTATGTGTCTGGAATCCTAGTAGTGCCAAGAGGATAAATTAATATGGACTACATGGACTGTGACGGCACAACTGACCCCATGATCTAGACTTCTTTTAATCTTTCTATAGATACCTTATTGTATCTTGTGATGTCTCTTGTATAATAGTGGTTTTGTTCTCTTTTTAAGTGTTTAACAAAGAACATGGATGTGTGAAAAGAAATACTGAATCAATGGAAGAGTTTTTTCTGTATTCATGAAGTGGCATAATGATGTTCAGCTATTCCTGCCCCATATAGGGTGTTCTTATTTAATCTAGTTTTGTTGTGTTGAACTTTGATTTTGGACAACAATAAATTATGCTGTCCAGTTGAAATTCTGGAAAGGCTAAAGGTAGTTTAAGGGTAGAGTAAATTACTCATGCTGACAGCTTCTGCTGGGATGGTTTGAAAATGACATCATATGGACTGCATAAGGTACAGGTGAATTTTTCCTTAACGTGAAAATGTGCTCTGAGTTGCTTCAATAATTTTCTTAAACTTTTGTCTACTTGTGGGTGTCTTGTTCTTTTCTAGGGCTTGTGTTAGTTCCAGCAGCAGCACTAGGCCAAATCATAAGTGGCATCTTGGTTTCCAAGTGCAAAATGGATTGCAAAAGCATTATCAAGTTCATGACGGGCACTTGTTCAGTGGCCCTACTATTCAACTCAGTGGTTTTATTTGCTAAATGTGGGAATGAACCCTTCGCAGGTGTCTCTGAAACATATAATGGGTAAATAGATTTTAATGCACTCTAGTTTTTTTTTTGTTGATGTTTAAAATAAATAAGCTACATAATAGAATATAAAGTCTTTAAAAATGTCATATTTTGCTGTGATGTATGAAACAGGAATGATTTACAGAACTCTAAAACCTAGTTCTTGTAATCTTTATGTACTGAACAATAAAGAAAATGTAATGATGTATTGTCTGCAAAATGTTCCAAGCAGACTGGACCTGCTCCACAAAAAAATTGTTACAAAAGGCTACACCTTTTTTAACCATTCTAGGTATAGTTGTCATGATTTTAACTACATGTAATTTCCTGTTTCTGTAGGAATAGCGTGTTTTTTGTATCTTCTTTTATTAACCAGCTCTTTATTCCTGGCAAGAGTCTGGCATGTACAACAATTTCATGAGAGAGCACAAAGGTGCACTGCAACTTAAACTGATTGTATTTCTTTTCTTAGAAAGCAAGAAATTATTGTAGTTCTGCATTATTGTAGGTTCTAGCACATCTAGCCCCAGCTTATAAAGAAGGTTTTCTTATTTCCTGGTAAAATGGTTGCTAGAGGTAGAAATGTGATGCAAAAAGAGCATAGCTCAGTGACACAAGCTGAAAAATATCATGGGTAGGGTAGCACAGTTTATTGAAATGTAGTTCAAAATACTTTTTGGCAAACAAGAGTAGGGAAGACTTCGCTAAAAAATACGTGCTTTCCTTTCCCTTAACGAATACGTTTCTCATTCCTAATGAGGATGCAGTCTATAATTAATTTTTAGGTATTTGTAGTAATTGTAATTAAATATTCTATGATGAATGTTCTTCCTGTTGCTGTGAACAAAGTTTACTCTGGAAACCAGTATAGCAGTGGGAAAAAGTTGAAAAGTGACAGTAGAAACGAAGCAAGATTAAAAATAAATACCTACAAGGATAAACATTCTTTAGAGAATGTATTTCTAGATCCATCTTTAAAACATCAGCGTTGAATATATGTGATCAAATCACTAGCATAGGCATTATGTTAAGGATTGTTAAGGAATAACTGCAAGATGATGATAATGTTTCGATTCTCATAGTTCTAAATAGTACACATCTGTGTAGCATGCACAGTGTATAAACTATCTAACTATGCCAAAACTGTGCTGTTAAGTGGTCCATTAATCTGTCATGAATTGATAGAGTTGGAGGCAACTAAAGCTGTTTGAGGGTCTGCCAAAGAGCCAGATGCTGTTGTGCAAAATAGCTCTAGCAGGCTGGTAGCTAGAGACTGCTAGCTGTCATTTGAAAAAATCGTAAGTCTGGGCAGTGTACTGTGCAAGCAGGTGAATAATTTGTCCGTTCTGTTGTTTTCCCCAAAGTCTCCATTTTAGAAAAGGGTTATGTTCTTCTACAAAAGCAGAATCCGTAAGTAATGTTCCAATGCATAAAAAGGCATTTGAACTTAAATAGAATGAGGATCTTTGCAATTTACTAACACAATAGCTTGGAGCGCACCATGAAAATACAGGAGATGGGTTCAGGGGAAATTGTTTTTTAAACTTCTAATGTACATGCAAGTTGGTAATTTTTCTAAGAGAAGATGATTCATATCTAATCAACACTTAGCCTTACATGCTTTCTTCACTTAATATTTATCGTGCCTTCTGACTGATTTAAAATGTACATATTATTTTCCAGTATTCCTCTATTTTTATATCTTGCTCATGGCAGGAACAAAGTGCACAAACATTGCAGAATGTGGAGGCTACTAACTTTTCCAGGTCTTCTAAAGGAATCACTGACATAAGCATAACTGACAAATAATACAAAACTTTCCCCAAAATGCAGAGAGTGACGTGAATGACTAACCAGATTTTGTTGAGGTAAATTAGGTAAATGGGAAACAGTAAAGTAGATAATCTTAGCTTAATAGGACAAATTCGGAGGCAGTCAGGCTTCTGGAAGGAAGTCAGGCTTCCTGTTCTCTAACAGAGTAGGAGTTTAATGCCATGCTACTTTAAACATTTGCTTCTATTTCCTTTTCCAGAAGGTATACAAAATGAATAAACTGAATTTCATACACTGGTTTCTGCAGAGGAGAGAAAAATCCTTAAAGCCAAAGTTACTGTTCATTCTAGTTGCGTCTTTATACCTTCCTTTAATGATTGACAGTATATTCAAAGGCCAGTGTTGACATTTGACACTTAAAATATGGCACAGCTTCAGTGTCTGGAAAAACACTAGCTGTGAGATTACCGTGGACACTTCAGAACAGTGGAAACTAATATGCAGACTTTGGTTGTGGGAAGTTTGTATTTACATATTGAGCGAAAGAATCTGTATGTAGCAATTGAATACAGTGGTTATATGCAAAATAGTAGACGAGGCTCTTGGTGATCTGCATCAGCATAGTTAGTACCACTAACAGAGGGGCACCTCTAAAACTGCTTTCTGTGAAGGAATAAGCAGCTAAAATACCTAGTAGTAGCTTTAAAAATGTGTATAAGCTTGTGAAAGAATAGCCAAGTGTCTGACTCTTGCTTACGCTATTAAGAAAAATGCTTCTGAAAGAATAAATTGTGAGAATGCTCTGAGAGCTGACTTAGAAATTGACACAAGTTCATTTTTGTGAAGAATTTGGAAAAATCCTTCATGCAAGTGTTCTCTTTATATTGAAAAATAGCCTAGAGGTAGAGAAGTGGGGAAAGCTTTTTGTATATTTACTACCAGAACCACATTAGTAGAGGATTGCTTTTAAGTCCATATGTTAAGGAACAAAGTATGTTGTTTGTACTAACCCCATTTATTACTAATTTAGGCTATAAGCAAAACTAACATAATATACTTCATCTGTTAAACACTTCAAAGAGTTGTTTTTGCTGAATAATTTTGTTTAGTATTTCCTTGAAAACTTGAAGGAACAGAAATACAGTGACTATTTTTGTAGTTCTGTTCATTCCTACAAGTTTCTGGGACTCCTTATTTTGTGGGGGGAAAAAACCAAACCAGCCTTTTTAAAGAATATTTAATGGCCTCACCTACTAGACTTCTTTTTGGAAAGTAATTGTAGAACAAGAAATTTCATAAGAACACTGAACTGTTTCTTCTGTATTGTAATATTTCAATGACCATGCGTAAGTAAAGGTTCAGTCCCTCTTTGTAGGTCAAGGGAGAGAGACATTGTCTGCCCATATAAACAGGACAAATGTTGTTACTGTCTTGATTTAACACTTCTAGGCTTGACATACCTCACAGGCTTACAAGGCACTATATAAGCAGACCTGTGATTAATGAGTTTGCAAACTAACTTTCATTCTTATATGTATGAAGAATAAACTAATATAACTTAGTAGGCTTCAACTGTACAACAACCAGATAAAGTACATCAGTAGTTATGATGTCCCTAATACTCCATGTGCAGTTTGAATTCTATGGAAGTAGTCAACTTAATTACTAGATGGATTATTTCTTCTCTTCGTATTTGTGACCACCTTAAATTCTCTGGAAGAATCCTGCCTTTTAGGTAATGAATGTGGAACTTTCAGTTTACAGTATGATATTTAAGCTGCTGGCATTGTCAGTATCCTGGTTTTGGCTGATGACTCTTAACCTGTAAAGCTTATTTACTTGTTACATGCACTATTATTAGAAAATGAAAGGGTGTTTTTGTTCTCTCCGATTTTATCTTAAGAAGGTCTGTCTGCATCCCAAACCGATTACTCATGTGAATAATATAGTGGAACTACTTCAAATACAACTGTAATATGGCCTATTCTGGAAGTAAATGCATAAATCAAGAATAATTATAGTTAGAAAGAATTCAATTAAACTGTGTTCTTCATTAGCCAGAGCAAATCTTTTAAGTTCTTTTTGGGTGTGGTAAGACTTGGCACTCTGCATTTAGCATGTGCAGTTGTCTTGGTGCTGGACCAATCTAGATGTCTGCATAGCAGTGTTAAAAATAGTAAAAATGCAGGAGTTTAGACCTGGACTTGAATCCAAAACAGGAAAAAACATAGAATGTTTTATTCAGTAGAATAAATAACACCAAACTCTGCTTTTAAACTCATTGCTTTTTTTTCCTCCCTTAAAACTGTAAATGGAACAAATTCAAGTGTGTGGAAATGAGGAGATGATGCAAGAATTGCAGTTATCTGCTTTTGTGAATGGAAGTTGAGGGACTAATCTATGGAAATAATAATAGCACAAAAATTATTAGATACAGAATAAATGGGAATGCCTATTAGAGTTGTAACTACTAGGAATATGGCTTATTTTTAAACAATTAAATGCATAAATCACCTGAATCAAATATTTAGAAATTCTATAAATACTCCATTACTGATTTAGATATCTGCTGTTATTAAATTACTCTATTAAGAGCTTATTAACTTTTACCTTTCAGAACAGGTGTGCTCTATGACTTAACAGCACCATGTAATGCTAACTGCAGGTGTTTGCGTTCCATGTACTACCCAGTTTGTGGCAGAGATGAAGTCCAGTACTTTTCTCCCTGTTTCGCAGGATGTGCATCACATCTCTTTAACAACGTGAAAAAGGTACTTTTTGCTCTGAAGGTAGCTGGCGTGATTTGTTTGGGTGTTCTGCAAAATTTGTTCTGTATCAAATATTATTCTCAGAGTACAAGAAATTGCCACAGTCACTATCAATTAGATTCATAAATATGTGGATTGGAAACACAGGTCTAAGTAGGATGTGTGTTGGTTATGTGTCACAGTCTAAGATTCTCTCTCCTGGTGCTTTTAGATATTCTGCTTGTGGAGAGCATAACATTTAATGTCAAATTTACTTATTTGAGGACAGTTTATGTTAGACAGGATTTCTCACTTACCAGAGTGATACAAAAAGTAGTGAAAACACAACACAAATGTAAGTTAATGCTTAGTGAAATATAGTAATTGCAATACACAGCTCAGTCACAATACCAGTGTGATTCCCTTTACTGATTTCTAGAACATGCTCATTATCATGATGGTGGGCCTCCTCAGTTGTTGAGAAGGCATATCTGGGTTAAAGCCAACTCAAGCCCATTCCTCTATTTGAAATTCTTCTGCTAGTTGGTTGGCTTTTTGTTTATGCTCTGTTGGGCTGAACTACACTCTCTTTTAGCTTGTCTGGCTAACTTAGGGAGACTTTCAAGCTCTCTTAATGAACTTGGGGAGCAACATTGAAACCACTGGTTTGTCCACTCAACTGACATAGCTGATGCTTCTCTGCATAGCTTTTTTTTTTTGCAACAGCTGTGATCACTTAGTCTGCATTGTTTTGGGAACTCCGTGGGCACATCATCCTTTCCCATGTACTCTCAGCCTTCCATTGTAGAGGTTTATTGATCAGTCACAGTATGTTTCTCACTTGTGCAGTGCCATGTTGCAAATGGTACTTCTGTTAAGCATTCTTATGCTGAAAATACATTAAACCTAAAAATATTTTAAATGGAATTGATAATTGGAAAAGTAGAAATCAGCAACTACCTTGACTTCAAATTGTAGTTCTTATCTAGATCTTCAAACATAATTTAATACTTACTGTATGCATGCAACCTGCTTGAGTTTCCAAAGTTTGAATGTCAGTTGCCGCGATGTAGGAATTGTAAGCCAACTGAATGTGGCTGGTTATTTTTGAGCTTCCCCAGAAGTGAGAGACTTTATGAACTAGTAAAATACACTCTTCCCACGTCCCTGCTAAAGAGTTTAGGAAGAGCCTAAAGGTAGGCAAACTGAACCCAGAGGTGCCTCTGGGGTCTTTATATATCAGAAGAGGACAATGGTAAATGAGAAGAGATATTATCTAGAAGACGATGTAGGAGATTGACAGCTTCTGGCTGTGTAACCATCACACTTTGACAGATCTTATTTTTTCTTCTTTGAAAACAAACCTTAGCAGATTTAAATGAAGAGCATAAAACTATTCTATTTGTTCACCTACTTACAAAAGCAGTCCAACATTGCTTCTGTTCTTTCCTGCTTAATTCTTAAGAGCTCATCTCTCTTCCTGTCATATTCGGCCTAGAGTAAAAATCAGCCTATTCATAGCAGCACTGTCATGCTAGGTGATTTGGGACTTGCCAACATCTCTGAAGAATGTAAACTGTTGTTTTCCATTTTATTATGCTGCTGTTGTAACTGGATATGCATTACCTACACTTGAAGAATAAGGCTTGAGGAGATAGTGGTGTGAATTTAGATGAAAATCTGGAGAATTAATCCCAGTCAAGTAATAGTTTTTAGTAGTGAAGACACTTTAAGTTCTTCAGAGTGTAACTTTTGAATTGTGCAGAAATAATCAGTAGTTTGGATTAATAAACTAGATAATAGTTAACATTAGATTATTTCAATATTAGGCAAATTACTTTTGATACCCATGTAAGGTATCTTCTACTGTAAGGGAATTAAAGTTTTGGCTATCCTTTGTTCAGAAGTTACGCTTTGCAAATTAAACCAGTCTCATACAGGGATAGAGAAAAGGGACATTTCCTATCCTCCTCCAAGCATTGGCATGCTCTATGGTGTCCATTATTAAAGAGGTGACTGTTAAAAATGTTTCAAAATTACATTTTCTTGAAGTTTTTTGTCTATATATCAATATAAAGAAGTCTGATTTTGAACACTGTAGTTTGGCCTTTCTTAATTGTATGTAGTAACTGGTGGTGACAAATGGGCTGGATCAATCAAGTTCTGCTGAACCAATTTTTAAAAAAAAGGGTTAGTGTCATATGATCATCAAGAAATGGGCAGTTTCACATACTCTGAAGTCAGAGTTTGTTCTTGTATTTGGTGTGATGGAGACCCAGTGAACATCCACCATAGTAATGTCACTTAGTGTCATTCTTAGAGCTAAACTTTGTCTTATAAATTATTTGTAGACGTACCACAACTGTTCCTGTATTGGGAAACCAAAAAGAGAAAGTGATTCAGAAGACTTTTTTTATGAGGCTGTCCCTGGGAAATGTCCAACACAGTGCAAACTTCTACCTTTTTTCCTGACCTTCTTCTTTTTTGCTGTTGTTTTTACATGTATGGCTATTACTCCAACAACTGTGGCCATTCTCAGGTATGTTTTTGCGCTGAGAAGCAGGTAGCATTCTTGTGAAAACTGAGATCAGTGAAGTACTCTAATTCATTTTGCTTTGGAATATATACTTAAACACGTGCAAAGGATTTTGTGTTTTAGTACTCTGTGTATTAAACTGGCTGTACTTGAAGGACAGCCATACCACTGTTCGCTATCTGTTATCACATTTAGTCAGTAGACACTACTTGTTTGGGTTTATTTTTAATGAATTCAACTTTTGTTCTTGTAGCAAAATCTTTCTGTACTGGAAGCACTCCTGATTGTTTCACTCAAAGCAGGAAGGAATATATGTGCCATGTACTTGGATGAACAAAATATTCAGCTATCTTGTGTATCAGTAGTGCCAGGATTTCAAATTGTACCAAAAAAAACCCAAAGCAGCAACCAGACTTATATTCTCAACCTTTGATTCCTGTCTCAGTTCAGAGTTCTGACTTACAAAATAGTATGTCTGTCAAGAACTGTAGACTACCTTTCCTATTATAGTACTATTACATGTATGGCAGTAATTAATGTTAACATGACAGCAAGTATGTGACTGTTACCAGTAGTTTGACTGTATTGCAAATTGCTGAAACTCATATGCATGCAAGCTAAATGGTTTTGGTTTTTTTTTTTTTAATACATAGGCCTCATGCTGAAAGTAGGGCTGTTTCACTTTGTTGAAATCTGACTTGTACCTCTAACCGTTCTAGAGAGGAAGTAGTCGCAATGCTAGGCATACTTGCACTATATACATGATGGTGTTGTTAGATGCTCTTTTTCCAGCTTTCTGGGCAAGGGCATTATGGAGGGGAGTGATACACTGCAACAGTGCTCTGTAGAAAGCACCTGTTCAGGGTTGGTATAAATCTGGAATTAACAGCTTGACATATTAGTATGGAGGCAGAATAATATGAAGTGTTATATTACCTTCAAAACTGAGCTGACATTTTTATTTAGATAATTCTAAGCAATACCGTGGAATTTTGAATCCTTGTGCATTTCAACTGAAATAATGAAACAGTTTTTATGGAAAAGGGTACTGTAGAGCAGTTTAAAGGTACAAAACTTAATTTAAATTAGCTAAACGCGAGGTGAGTTACTACAGTGTATTCTGGTGGCTTTTCAGTGAGCCTGTTTTGTGCAACCTGTAAACTCACATGTCTGTGACATTATTCTGGTGTTAGAAAACGCAACCCATGCTGTGCAAAATTCAGTCTCCTTTGTCTACTTGCATTTTTGAGTAGAGGGGTCCTAAACAGTGACTACTCATAGCTGCTTATCTTGGATGTTTTTCTATGGCTAATTTTTAAACATAGTCCAGAATGAGGAAACAACTCCTGAATATTTAAACACTCTGTTTTAGCACTTACAGTGCTTCAATAAGACAGGTTATTGAAGAAAACTTTGCTGCCACTAAATTGTGTAAATTATGTAAATTGGGTTGTATTTAATCTTTATGGTAGTATCTTCAAGACACTGTCAGAATAAAATGTTGCTAGAGAAGTGTCAGAAAGAAGTGAGCAGGAGGTAAGAAGGTCAATTCTGCTAGTTTTTAAATAATATATTGGTTTATGTAGCATAGACTAGAACTGATTAATTGTAGGGTTAGTTGACTATATTGTAAGGGTTATGGGAAGTGCAACACCTTACATTGTGCTGAAGCCTAATCTCAACTCATGTATTGCTTCTTTAGGAATAGTAACTCAGGGTTGCTTTCTAGCACTGTCCTTAGATCCTTGGTAGTTTTATGGAAACAGTTAAACGTTGTATCAGGGTGCTGCTGGTAAGCTGCTTTTTATTTATACTGTTTTTTTAAAACTAGTACAATCTAACATTCCTTGATGATCTATAAAAATTGCTTCTGCCTTTTGTCAAAACACCTCTTGGAGTTTTTCAGTTACTTGTTTTGCACACTGGATTTCTGAAAATGCTTTGCAATGAACAGATTAAGAGTATATTAAGACAAAGCATACTCTCTGAGGGATAAAGCAGAGAAGTTGAACAGTTAAAATATGTTTCCTAGGTCTGAAACTGCAAATCTTGTTCACAGGTGTGTGCCAGATAAACAGCGCTCGTTTGCTCTTGGAGTACAGGAAGTATTTCTGCGACTGCTGGGTATGAATTTCTTGTTGACACACTTGTCTTTGAATAATCTACTTATTTGACATTTTTCTAAATGTTTTCTAAAATAACACATCAAGAAGCTTTCAGAGGATCTTGAAGTGGCCTATTATTGACTTATAGAAAACATTTTTTATAAAGCAAGTGCCACCTGAATTTAAATTCTTATTTAAATAGGGCATGTGTGCTCACATGAGCTTTCCTTGTTCTTACTAGCACTAACGAAAGATTAGTAACTGTCATTCTTTTGGCTAAAGGCACCTTCTGTCACCTCCCCCGAAGGAGGCCTATTCTAAAACCTGAGATAAGAAGTAGTGATGTAATAGAAAGCAGTTTCAAGTTCCAGAAGTTAAAAGGAATAACACTGTCTCATACTGTTGTATTCTTATTTGCAATGCTAGTGTATTCTAAATTAGGTACGTGGAGTCTTCCTTCTTGTCTCTTCCCTTTCAGTTCCTTTGACTAATTTTAACCTTTCTTGAAATTGTAGACACTTGTATGTGAATAATTACTGAGTTTTTATGTGGGAAATCTACTACTTAATTTCTAAATCTAAGCATTTCCAGGATCTCAGTGGGACAGGTAAATCACCTTAAATAAAACAAAACTATAAGTAACTATTCTCTGAACTACTCATTTGAATTATCCCAGGCATATTTTAAACTCTTTTCTTAGACACTTTATAGCAGCATGTGTAATTCAAGACTGGATCAAGGTTTAGTTACTGCATAGACTTTGATATCAATATTTAGTACTACAGCCATTCCCTGCCACTTAACGTCACATATCTAGTGGTGTGAGGTCTGCTTTGCTATACCTGTTGGAACTCCAGTTAATCTAAGTAATTGTACCAATAAAGCCTAAAAAGACTAAGCATCTTTACATATAATTACCTGGAAGGTAGTATTAAGTGTTGTTTGAGGACTTCTATGTTTCATTTTACTTAAAGTAAAGTATTTAACTCTTAACACTGTGGAGCAGAGGATAGGAGTGCTTTTTGTACAGCCTGTGCTGAACGTGGCTGAAGAAGACAGCAACTGGCATCATTACTACCAAAACGATATTTATGCTGTGGTCTTGAGGAATCACACAGGGGTTCTAGACAGAAGAGCTGTAGTGAGGACAGGTGCTGCCTGTTAGCTCAAGAACAGTTTAGGCCTTGACTAGTTTAGGTAGACATGCACTGATCTGCCAAGTGCATTTATAATAAAATGGCCTTTACCTGGATGCAAAATACTTGTGCTTATAAAGCACTGTTGTAACAAAAATCACACAGATCTAAAAGTTCTACACAGGAATAACTGTAAATGTTACTCATTTTACATGATTTTTTTCCTGGAAGCTTGGCAATATCTAATGGATGGAAAAAATGTATAGTTGAACATGTTAACATTATAATATTTAAGTTCTCTGAATTTGGAACTTGTTAATGTATATCATCAGAGAGAAGGGTTGTCTTTTCAGTTAAAATCCTGCTTCCTTGATTAGCTGTTTTTTTCCCTTAGTTTTAATCACATTTTTCTTTTCCAATGGAAACTGAGGAAGTTGAGAACCTCAAGTTTTTGGACAAACTTCTTGCTTGATAAAGTGAGAGCTGTATAAAAAATTAACTGAAGCTCTATGCATTCTACCAGTTAATTGAAAGTAGTGGAAGAGGCACACTTGCTATGTAATATGAGCCCTCTGACTTCTGTTAAAATGTAGTGTTCACTGTGTAGACATCCCATTTCATCTTCCCCACCAGCCTGGCAATTCACTGTATTAAGACCAGGTAAGACTATTCCGGGTAACTCAAACTTTCTAACATTTTTGTTGTGCGTTTCAGGTACTATTCCTGGACCAATTTTGTTTGGTGTTGCTATAGACAATAGTTGTACTCTGTGGGATTTTAATGAATGTAAAACTAAAGGAGCCTGTTGGGTTTATGACAATGAAAGAATGGCTTATCTTCTGATGGGCATAAGTAAGTCACTTCTTCATATTAAGTATGCATACAAGGTAACAGATGTACTGATCTTGACTGCTAGATGGGAATTATTTTAAAATAGTTTCTTAAACTTCTATTTTTTACCATCACTGGTTTTTTTTAAAAAAAAACAACACTTTTTTGATAAATAGTAGAAAGCCAAGTATCATGGAAAGAGCAAGATGGCATTAAGTGGATCTTAAAATTGCCTAGGAAACTTTTTTAAGTAACAGATTTTTTTTGCTAGTCAGTCTTATCTGGCTTGGTCTGTTTGCAGCTTAAGGTCTGAGAAGCTTTCTTCCTCTTGTACTTTTCAGAACGTTTCCCTAAATTAATACTAAGGTCTTGAATCTCTAACACTAGAGATGAATTTTCCTGAATTGTTTAACAATCTGTTCCTTTCAAGTGTTTAAGACTCAAGGAGGGAAGGCCGGCTAAGCTTGCATCTGTGCTAACTGCTGTTGTCCTGTCTTCCAGTAACTGTGATACTTACAGTGCATAAACTGAATTGCTAACATCTAATCTTGAAACTGAAAAAGCAGGAATCAGAACTTCAATTTTTGGTATCTCTCAGGTTTATTTGTGATAAAATAGAATCCCTCCTCTTTGTCCACACTCTCATTTCCATCCCCAGTTGCACAAACACTGCTATGTGGTGTGATGAGTAAATGGAACAAACTTTTAAGGTAGCTGAGGAGAGAATACTTAACAAGTTTTCATGTGAGGAGTTCTAGTTTGTGGCAGAGAATATTGATGCAGTGAAGAACGATACTGAATAAAGAGCTGAGGAACGTTTACTCTTGAGGCAAGAAGGGGATAAACAATTACAGAGCTGAAATAGTGGCAACAGCTGCTGCAAGCAAAAAATTCACGTCAGGGATGTGAAGTTTGTTGGAAGTTTGCCTTTACCTGCCCTTTGCAGTTTGTGTAAAATGCTTTGAAATTCACAGGATATATCCATTTAAGTCTTAGATTGTAACTCACCACGTGAAACTTTATAAATGACTGAAATACTCTTTCTACTATTGAAGGTCACTGCAACAAGGACTCTTCTATTCTTTGCATTCAGGTACTGCTTGCAAAATCATCACGATCATCTTTGTGTTCACGGCAGGATGTTTGTATAAGCCTCCTTCAGCAAGTGCAGACCTGTCATAAAAGGATTCAGAAATGGTATCTGCTATACACACTTGAATCGTGAGCAGACTGGGAGGCCTTTTGAAGGAAGCCAATAAAAATAAGCACTGTTACACAGTGCTTGTACCAATGTTCTTGTACACCATTACCCAAGTGTAAAAGATCATATTCAATTCTTGAACAACTTAAAATATTTGTGAAAGTGTAATATTCTTTAACTTGCTAAACATAATTTTTGGTGTTCCATTGTGTGTATCCAAAAAAGTGACACTTAAATTTGCAGTCTAATTTTAAATGTCTTTTATATACCTTAGGTGAAACAAGGTGGAATACTTCAATCAAAAAGAAAAACCCGAACAATATAGAAGAAATGGACTGAACTAGGCTGACTGAGAGCCCCATTTCCTCCTGCTTATAAAATAATACCTAAGTGAGACTGTAGTGGGAGAAAACAAGTCGCTTGATATATTAAAGAGAACTATGGATATTTAAAATGGACTTATTTTAGTGTGCATATAATTCTGGGCTACTGCCTTTGGGAGTTTGACTGTAGATAGACTTGGGAGTGTGCAAGTATGTTTTAGATATTTTTAAATGTTACCTGAATGGCGTAGTTTACTTTTTAGCATTTGTAGAAAAATATAAATAGTTATTATAGGATAGCTGGGTTATAACAGTAAAATGTTTGTTAATTTAAGTGCCTTAGTTTCTATCAGGAATATATACAAAAGGTTAATGTCCAGCTGCATTCTTTAGCCGTTGTTAACATTTTTCTATACAATTTTGAATTAAAACCAGTTTTCTTATTACTTTTCTGTATTCTTTGTCCTTTCTAAGTGGCTGAGTTTTAGGCTTCTCAACTCCAAGAATCGCAGTGCTGAAAGTTAACAAAGAATACATATGCAAGCATGAAAATTGGGAAAATATAGCTTTAGTTATTCCTTTTTACTTACACACTGCATACTATTAAAACTGCATTTATAGCACATCCATTGCACTGTACAAATTAGCCACATTCACTATATTGCCTGCTACTGGTATATCATTCGGTATTAACTGGAAATATTTAATGAGCGAGGTATCCTCTGCAGTTGCCTTACTTCATTAACTTCATTAGCGTAAACTTTCCTTCTATTGCACTGGCTGTGCATGTCTTTCTTACATAGCCATATGTGCCCTTTTCATCTGGTTATATGAGCTCTACTTGTTGACTCTACCAGGAGTTTTAAACATGCTGCAACAAAGAATTGTGGCATATGGGTCATGTTTCATCTAATTCTTTAAATGCGGCTGTTAAGGCTTAAGTATACAACTCCAGAAGAGGACTTTCTTGAACCGTACAGAAAGTAGAGTGAAATAGACTACACCTCCTGAAAGCACTAGACTTAATGGCTTTTGAAGCAAAGGAGGAAAGACGTAGAATACAACTGAATTCATGCTTGCTGTACTTAGTTGAATGTCTCCCTATAACATGCTTTCCTGATAAATGGACTCATGGCAAGATGGGCAGGTTCCCTTGAAGTACTAGATACTAATCTTCCGTAACATTTGGGAACACGGTCTAAAAGTCTGAATTTGTTTTCCAGCTCTGACATAGTTTGTGTGGGGTATAGCAAATCTCTAAATTGTAGTAAAGATACAGTATGGTAGCTAAACTGGTAAACTTGTTTCTCTTGTTTTGTCTTAAGCTGCGAGATCATGGTTTACAATTCCTGCTGTCAAACAGATTACAAAACTTGTGGGGAGGAGTGATGCAAACTTCCTCTTCTGAGGAAATTATCTGCAATTGTAGTTGCACTGGAGTGCTTATTTGGGCGGAGAAGGAAGGAATTATTGCCATGATGTAAAATTACAGTTAATACTCAGGGCTGTTGCAATTCATAGTTGAAATATCACCCTTTCTAGCTTAGGAGCAGCAGCACAACAATTAGAAGAGAGACCAGATACTTACAGCTGGGTAGGTTTACCTATTTTTATAATATATAAATAAGTAATTTATATAATATATAAATTAATTCAATATAGCAATATTCAATATAGCAATATTGAATTAATAGATACAGCAATAGATAGCAGGGAACAGTTGATGTTGTGTCACATGTTTTACTAAATAAAGGTAAACATCACAAACTGAAAAACTGTTAGGCTTTTGGACTGGGGATGTCAAGTTTGAGTCAAGTCACTAGTGCTGAACCCTAGAGATCAATTCTGGGCCCAATCCTCTTCTGCCTCTCCATTAAGGACCTGAGCGATGGGATAGGTTGTGCTTTGGAAAAGCGGCTGATAGACCAGATGGTTGTTCTTGACGTGGTGGAGAAAAGGGGCAAACAGAAACGTGATGATGTCCAGCAAGGTGAAGTGCAAAGACCTGTGCACCTGGGGACAAATAATTCCGCCATGCACCAGTGACATGCAGAGGGCCACCCAAGTGGACCACGGCTTTTCAGAGAAGGCGCTTAAATTTGTGGTGGACAAGCTGATGACAAAGCCTTTTTGCAAAAGGGTTAGTAACATTGTGGGCTGCGTTGGGGAAAGTGCCACCATGCTGTGGGAAATGATACTTCCTCGCTACTTATGACTGCTGAGGACACAGCTGGAGTACTGTGTCCAATTCTGGGCTCTCCAGAACGAGTGTTACAGACTAGCTGGAGGGAGTATGCTGCAGGGCTACAAAGTTTATGAAAGGTGTGGAGTATTTTTCATACAAAGAGAGCTGGAGATGCTTTCTTTAGCCAGGAAAAAGAGAATGATCACAGTGATCTTCTCCTTCAGGAAGGGAAAATGAGGCTCGGTATTAATGCCCAACTGACTAGACAAGAGGCAATAGGCACAAACTGAAATGTTACATTCCCTCTGAACACAGGAATTTTTTTTTTAATTCTTTTTTTTTTGTGAAGTTGTTTAAAACCTGACATAATCCTGAAGAAGCTCTTTGATCTGACCTTCCTTGAGCAGCAGAGTTGAACTAGATAGCTCAAGTGATCCCTTCCTGCCTTCATGATACTGTGTTTCTGTAAGACGCTCCTTAGTGTGGCCTTTGTTCTATTCACCATATGATGTATAACTTCTATACACATTCTTGCAAGGGTAGGCCTATCTACTGTTGCAGAGTGTTCTTTGGTTTCTTTCTTTTTCCTTCTTTTTAATATCAGCTTGTGTTTCATATTAAACAGATTTTAGCAACTCATACTACATGTATGTCTCACTTGGTGATATTAGTTCTTTTCATGCTAACCATGATAAAACATTCAAACAGCAGTTGAGAGTCTTCTGTGATTTGTACATGCTCTGTTAACTAGTTTGGAGTGCTTGGACTGCTAAATTAATGGACTCATATCTTTGAGGTCATATTAACTGTCACAGTTTTGGGGTTTAAGCATAATCTCAAATACTGTCCAAAATAAAGATAATTAAAACTTCCTGAAAGTTTCATCCTCTAACTAGCATGATGATTTTTATAAACAAATTCTAGTGCAAATGAGGCTATGCAACTAAATGTTGTAGTTGAGCAAAAGTTTTAATTCATCTGTGAGCCACAAGTAAGCTTCTAAGCTTAAGTGTATTACCTTGCAAGACTTGTGCAAATAAAGTCTCTGCTCTATGAATCTGTAGGATTCCAGGAGCCTTACACAGGAGTTACAGTAATTAACTATCACAGTTGAGACTAAACTGATCTAAACTTTCTTTGTTGTTGTGTTCTATTGTACCAAAATCAAGACTGCCTTTCTCTCTGTACTGCAGAAGAATGATGATAAGATAAGCTTTGTTGGGGAGACTGGAAGCTGGACCTCTTGTTCAAAGAAGCTGATTTTTTTTGTATTTGAGCACTTCTCCAAAGCGAATAGTTCAACATTGAAAGAGACAGCATGTTCTGTCTGGCTTCATCAATATTGAGAAAGCAGAAAATATGAGTTTTATTTTGCATGTGGCTACCATACATGTACATACCTAAAAGTATGGAGTATTTTGTATACATACTTTGCTTGTAGAGTCTCTTTGCGTATGATTAAGGGTATATGAAGAAAGTGACCTGAAATGGGTTGATTGTAAGCAGAGTAGACATGAGTATGTCTGCTGATACATTATGGGCAAGAAATATGGGAATCTTAGGAATGCTGCAGCTTGATAACTGTTTTTACATATTTGAAGTTCAGTTATTGACCATTTCCAAGGTGTTGACAATGGACTTTACACTGCTTCCTTGTCTAAAACATGTTATGTTTAGATAAATTGTAAACAAATTTAAGAAAATAACTGAAAAGGTATCTTTCTGGTCTGAAAGTCTTCAAAAGGGTTGTGGGTTGAGTAGTATTTAAATTTAGGAATTAATGAGTGTAAAATACTTCTATAATCTTTTCTTACAATAGCAAAGCATACAGTTGTGATTTAACGACTGGGTCTTTTTGCGTGGTTGGTTTAGGTTTTCCCAGTAGATGGCTGTTTCTGCTAACAAAAGTCACATTTCTTTTTTTCTGTTGGAACATTAAGATTCTTAGGCTGCAGACAAGCATACATATAACTTTTGCAAAAATACTCTTTTAATGGAGGTGTGACTAGTGCCTTTTGTCTGCTTGATTTCTGTTTTTACAGTAGCAGTGACTTTATTCTTGCAGTAAATACATAATTATGTCTCTTTATGTTTTCTTTTTATGACTTGTCTGTGCATCAGTTTATATGACTCTATTTTTGTATGGGTTCTTGTATTTCTTTTCCCCCAAAGACAGAAATCCCCAGACAACAGGAGTCAGGGTTAGATTAAAGAAGAAAAAGCATGGAGGAAGTCAATGAATCTTATACATCAGTAATAAATGATGCGAAAAAAAACCTGAAATACATTATTTGTGTGCTACTACCATTGCAAATATACCCAGAAGAGGGAGTCTGCTATGCAGAGGAGTGTTAGGAATTTTGACAGCCTGCTCCTGTGTATGCATTTCAAAATCTGTACAATGCTTGTAATGAGTTATAAAATACCTACTTGTGTCCGGTCTGCAGAATACCTTAGTAAATGCACAAAATCGAAGTCCCAAGGGCACATATAAAGTTTGTCTGATCATTATTAATCTTTAAGCTTTCATATGTAATGTGAATTTTTAGCATAAATGGAGCTCTTGAAATATAAATAAGGAAAATAAAAGCCAGGCTGAATATGGAGAATGTCAATCCCTTCAAATTATTCAGGAACTTCTAATAATGACGGGGCTAACTCTTGAGGCTTGTTTTGCCTCCAATATTTTGCTATGAGATTGTCTCTAAAGGAGCAAAGTGATGAAATATTTAACTTGGCTGAAAATAAAAAGAAAGTCATAAAGTAAAGTCAGTTGTTCTGAGAACAGTGAAGTTTTTGTTGTTTCTTGAAATGGAGTTAGAGTGCCTAGGCAAATTGCAAGACAATTATTTAATATTTGATGCACTAAAAATGTATCCAGCTGGAGGAATTTGGTGTCAAAAAATTGAAAGCATTTGGTGATATATAAAGCTTATATGAAATGACTGACCTAGGACAAATGAAAGCTGGAAAAAGAATATTAGTGCTCTTTTCTTTACCTAGTCATCTTTTAAAAATGTCTCATTTGTCATGATTTAATTGGCTAGATGTAAAGATTTTTTTCATAGATTAGGAACAGCCTGCCACTTAATGCAAATCCATGTCTTCAACCATGCACTTCGCTTTTCTCAGACATCTGTTGCCATTTGTTCAAATGGCAAACTGTCAGGCTACAAATAATGGAGGCTCCAAAACACTGAAGTAATTGCCTGCAATAAGTGAACTGAATCAGTTTCAGCAAGATGTTGGCAAATAAGCACAGTAAAGCAGCAATAACAAGAGACATGAAATGAGACAAGAGAAATGAAGGCTGAAAATGACATGTGGATGGAAGTTAATATAGGAGATGAAGAAGACTACAGTGCTTTTGTATTTAATTCTAGTCAGAGAGCAGTCTTCATTTGAAATGCTTTGTAAATCAGTTATTTTTCTGTGCCTATGGGAACACAAGGGCATGAAGCGGTTCATTGCACAGGGCCATGACCTACTGGGAACAAACCCTGGAAATGAATTTGGTACTTTGTGCACATTACAGTATGTGATAGGATAGCTGGAAGATAAAGGATACATTACATGCAGCTTAAAGAAGTTCAACTTTCTGATGCGGTAAAATTTATTTGTCTTCCTGTAAGACTGTTATTTTTTGTGTGTGATTTTGGTTACCAGATTACGTGCCACTATTTCCTTTCTAGCTAGCTGGTTTTGATTTTTAACAACATTCTCTTGAGCATTGCTATGCTTTTCTTTGGTTGTCCAGTCATTTGAAGCAACGCTTCAAAGATGAGTCTTTTTAACTTGGCTTCCTAGGAAAACAATATAAGTCAGTTCCCTTCTTAAGATTTTCTCCACGTCCTCTGTGAGAATTTTAAGGCTGTGGGTGAATCTGTAATAAATTTGACAGACACAGAAGACACAAATATGTGAAACTTACATAAAAAAAATTTCATGAAACGTCATCAGGATGTGTAGCTGGGTGCCATTCGGTAATGAAAGTTGTAAGTCAGCCATCTGCCTTTTTTGGCAGTTAGGGGTCAGCTAGGTAATTGCATATAGATCTGGAGGAGTAACTGCACTGAGACAGCTGTGCGAAGGCTGGGAGATGCACTGAGGGTGTAGGACGAGTCTGCAGGAAAATAGGCTTAGCTGGTACAAGTTCATGGTTCAGCTTCTTTCTAGTTGTAAAATCCTTCCTTTTCACTTAGATACCGGTTTTGGTCACTTTCTTATGTGACCTCTCTGCTCTTGTCTTACTCTGATTGTTTCCCTACAAAAAGATAATTTCAATAACCTGGTAAAAAGCAACTTCATTCCTTCAAAATAGTTCCCCGAGAAGGAGAGAATAAAATGAAGTTTTCTGTTTAAACCTTCAGTAACCAATACAGAGAGTAATCCAGGCAAATTTTTTTTTTTTTTTTTTTTTAATAATCCTGACGATAACAATAATTTCAGATTCACTTAGTCTTCCTGCATTTGTGAGTGAGTAGGGCTTATTACAACTTTTTGGGGCATATCTGTTTTCTCAAATACTTCAGCTGTTATGGAGAGTCTGCCTCAGCCTTTTGGAGTTAATATTACAAAAACTGAAGTGTATTGGATGTTTTTTGAATAATGAAGCTACAGTCCATGCAACAGTTAAAGAGCTATTTTGTTTAGCTTTTTCTTTATTTTAAAAATTGTAAGGCTATGTATGTGAAAGGAACTTCCAAATGCTTCAGCTTTGCTAAATGTAAAAGTTACCCAAGTCTAATGAATTTTTCTTCCTGGGTAATAGTTAGATTCAGGTGTGAAGGCATTGAAAATGACTAAAATTCTTATCCCAGTCAGTGTAAGAAGCTACTTAAGATATATTTGTATGTTGTTTCTTGGTGTCCCCTGCGAACTTTAAAGTACTTTACACAGTTGTCAGTGAGAATTCCTCAAACAAACTAGACGGCATTGAGATTATGTGTGAAAAGCAAACAATACATGTTTTCTAGGATTTCCTGCACTGCACTCAAACAATTTGGACTTGAGTGCAACACTTAAGTAATAAGAGACTATGAAGTTAAGATAGGTGACAATTCAGTAAATGCTGAGTGTATAAATATTCTTGTTTTTTAAAAGAATTAGGTGCTTGTAAAAACTGACCTTTCCGTTCTCAGTGTTAGCCTCAGATTCTTGGGTTTAAATTTTCCAGCTATTTCTTGTGAAGTACCCTAGGCCAATAGAGCTTCTCACAAGATTAAGTTGATTTTTTTCCACAGACTAAAAAGGAGTCAAATCTGAAAAGTTGACATACCATGCCAACTGCAGTGTATTAAAAAGGTTTTCTGCTTTTTTTTTCCTTGACAAATTAAAATGTTGCTGCAATATTATGCAGCTCAGCAATGACCCTGTGCCAGAAATCTTGACAGATACTTTGTGCAGTACTTTTGTCCACACACTCAGAATGATCATGAGCCTGTGTTTGCTGCATTGTGCGTGGAAGGTCCAAATGGTTGTTGAGAAGCTGTGGCAGGTGTCACACACTGGTACTGCAGGCTTGGCAGCAATTCAGGTTTGGCTCTGCGTAAGCAGTGGAAGCTAGGAGGCTAAATTTTTCAAGACTCCATTGGTATAGAAAATTAATGAGCACAAGAAATAATAAGAACAACGGTCCATCAGTATAGAGATTCAATGAACTATACTGTATTTTTTAACATAATACTTAAATTAATTTTAAAGAATCATTCAGAATGCCAGGTACCTAGTTAGCCTGTTTTTGGTCTTGGGACAAGAAATAGAAAACTTATCTTTTCTTAAGTTGTAACTTCAAAAATGTGACTTGGAGCACTGGAAATAGTTACTAAAAGTTAAAATAAATCTGCTGATGACAGATTACAAACACTTTTTATAGGGTATTGTGCCTTTTTGTTTTCAGATTTGTGTCCCATCGAAATGATTGTTGAGGTCGCAATAGCAAGCCTTAAGGTGACAAGAAAGTACAAATTTCTACCTCTTCCTGCCATGCTCAAATGCATGAAACACTCCATGCTTTATGTGCATAGTTTGGGGGGTTTGCACCCTAGTTCTTCCCTCTTATACGCTCTATAATATCCTGATTTTATCTTCAGGATACTGCAAATGTAGTCAAATCAGTGAATGTCTAGAACAAACTTTGGGTACTATAGAAGTATTTTTTCTTGGTGCTTGGCTTTACTATGAAACAAGATGATCACGGAACTGGGCTAGAGAAATGAGCTAGGTGTTGGTTGTTATATGTTTTTTCTAACTAAGTTCATCAATGGCTTTCTTCATTCATGGGTAATTTAAACCATCCCATCAGGGATAATTTTATACTTTTTGAATGCAGACCAGTTCATAGCATCTGTATTTTACAGTCAATAACGCTGGGCTTCCATGCTACAAGAGATGTGTATTTTTTGATCTGGGACTCTTTCCTTCATTCTTCAGTGCAACTCACCCTTTCATCTCATGCTCCACTTGTGGAAATATTATCTAGGCTTTTAACATCACTGGTGGTCTTTGCCTTGGGCCACAGTGATGAATCTGTTTTAATTTTTATGCTTATATAACATTTGTGCATCTGCAAGAAGGTTCATTGATGGAAATATTCACTTCCTCTTTAGTTTAGAAAAAAAACAGTAAAAGTATGAGAGTAGTGTTTGTGTTGCCATAATGGCTTTAATTGTTGGTGTGATTCAGAAAAAAAACATTGCCTGCTTCAGAAAGACATTCAGCACATGTAGGAAGCCACACACATTCAGTCTGTGTGCAATGCCTGCACAAGGCTAACAGCATTGAGCCAGAGGCAGGGCTCGCGGGAATAAAGTTGTGTTTGGGACAGAGTCCAGCTTTTAGATTTTGAAATCCTTGAGTGGTTTCTTCTATCTTGGTCTAAAGGCACCTCAGTTTCTGTTTGCAAGCTTCTCTGTATTCTTGAAGAAGTGCCTTTGGATAAGTCTCATTAATTGTAGTTGAACTAATTATATTTCTGTGCTAATTTGAGCTGGAATATGCATCTTCTACTTTCCACCTAATTGTTCTAACAAAATCTTCAATGAACCTATTGTCAGGGTGCATTGCAAGCAGCAGGGAACTGCTGCTGCTGCTGTTCTGATCTGACCGAAAGACGTATGGCTTTACTAACGTGGTGTTAAACCCAAGTTAGTAAACTCTACTGAAAGAAAAGACACTGTTGCTCAGGCTCAGCACCCTGCTAACATGATTGCATGGTTCAGTATGCACGAAGCACCTTACGTGTCTACAATCCTGGTACCTCCAATCTCTCTGAGCAACAAATACTGAGAGGTTCCATGCATAAGGGAAAACACTGAACAGTAAAGGCTAAATATGCCTTATCTGCTGCAGACTTCCCTTCTTTGATTTTTTACTTCATGTTCCAGAAATGGGGAAACTATTTTTAGGAGAAAATATAATACATAAATACGACAATACTGACTATAAAATGAAGAAACAAAAACATGCCTGTAAAGCAACCACATAACTCATACTTGGAAAAGTATTTTTGTGAAAATGACATCTTGGTGTTCTTTTTTTATTTTCTATTGAAGCTTACAGATTAGATATGCTCAGTTAATAAGTCAAAGCAAGATTGGCCTAACAGCCCACACAGCATGCCCACTGATTTATCTGAAATTCAAGCTGCTTTCATTCCACTTCATTTGTACATCATCACTAAAATATACAGTCTTGAGTCAGATTTCTTTGGCAATCCTGTTGATGCATCTTGCAAATGAAACATCTATTGTTTCCTCAGTTATTTTGGCTGTAAGACGTTGGCAGTATTCATTAGCATAAACTTGATTTGGACACTCAAGTATAACAGTTGTATCTCAGGAGGCAGAAAATATATGTACAAACAAGGTTCTTATTTCCAAAATCGTTTCATCAGAACTGTAAACAAATCAAATCAGTTTGGACACAGTATAGAAGAATGTCTTTTCCTGGACACATAAAATTTCAGTGCTTACCCTTACTTTTGGTCTGACCTTGCTCAAAATCAAACTGATAATTTTACTTTATAGTGCAGAGAATGACCGAAATCTTAGAAAAGTAGCCTAGCACCTACTTCCAATTAGTAATGGAAGTAGTAAGAGTATATAGAAGGACAGTGTTTGTTACTTTACATATACAGTAAATCTATATGCTGTTTTTAAAACATGATACAGTATTATATTTATTATACTGCAATAAATGAGAAAATTCGTGAGAAACCATGTATTAGTTTAAAGCACCTTTTGTGTGCAAGGAGGTTCAGCTAGTGCTGAAGTATGCATAGGGCAGGGCTGCAGATTTGCAGTTACTTCAAGCTGCAACTATCACATTCCCCAAAAGTATAACTGTGTTTCAGATGAATTTTATCTTGGTAACTTCTCTGACTTGACCAAAACATTATGCTGGCAAAATGAAGTGGTTGTTGCTGGGACAAACAAAAGTGATGAGGCAGAGGGGTGAGTAAGGAGGCTGAAGAGATGACCTTCTGATGGTATTTGATGAAGGTAGTGTGAGCTCGTTGTATATCAGTGGAATGATATGTTCCCAGCCATGGAGGCTGGGAAGTCTGGTGAGTGTTAGTGCTGTATCTGACCAGGTGAAGATGTAAACTTTTTCGTCTGTCATTTAATGGTGCTTAATCTTACTTAACTGGTGACTTCATTTGTGTTTTAAAAAACCTTCTACTGTAACAGGAGTAAAAGTGGATGAAAGTGGGGTTTCTGTTGTTGCTCTATAAGAGGGCAACTGAAACATGCATTCTAAGGAATAAAAAAAGCTTTAAAATGAGAGGAAGCAATGACTGTGAACAGGTAGGCAGGAGAAGTACATTGAAGTCTGGATGATTCTTTGTGGATGACGGTTCTCCTTTCTTTGAATTGAAGAAGCAGAAAAACTGAATTCTTTGCATTTTAGTGTTCGGGTGTGAAGAAGGTGATTTAGTATCCAGAGAGCTAAGCGAATGGTTCTTAATCTCAATTGGATTCTTGCTCTTTTTCCAGTTAATGGCCAGTTGGGAGGAGTTAATGGTCTTAACTGTATCCTGGACCATTAACAAGTGAGATTATTTCTTAGTAAGTATCTGCAGTTAAAAGTTTCATGATTACAAGCTAAACATATTTTAATGTCTTCTGAAATGCTTGTGGTTTTTTTCCCTTGAACTTATTTTCCATATGTGATATCATTGCCCAAACTTAACTCTTACTTGATTCCCTTTAAACTGTCAGCAAAGAAGGCACAAAAATGAAAGTTCCTTCCAGTTTAAAAACCTGAAGGACAAAATATTTCCTGTTATTGGAATTGAAATCCATTCTTTTTAATCGACTTGAACAAGGAAGAAACATTGTGTAAAACTTTGCTTATTTCTGTTCTTCACAGTGTGCTTCACAGCTTGAGAACAAGGATAGCGGTGACATGTAATTTCCATAATTTGAGTTTGTTGCATATGTTGAAGCGTCTGTGAGAACTCATTGGGATATGGACACTGCACATAAATGCACTCAATGTGTTACAGATTTTTTTCTTTACACTGGTCTTTTACTATTTCTTGACAACAGCTATGTAAATACCTTGATATGAAAGCTTGTGAAACCTTTGTACTATCTCAAATCAATTGATGCACCTACTGCCAGAAAATATGGAAGGGGAAAGCCTTAGTTTTATTAGTGAGTTTATTGCTGAAGACTTCCACATAAAACAACCATCTTTAATACAATTCGTGTTTCTATCTACTGGCCCTTGAAATTACAAAAACTCTAGAAATTACTCACATTTTTTCTTTCTTTTTTTGTCATATTGTAACTTTAAAATCTTAGCGTATTGATGTGTAAGTGACAGAGATTACTGTAGGTTTTATTAACTAGGGCTTACTTATTGCTAAACTGCAGAGTAACAGATATAAAATTAATTATTGCTTGTAATATCGTTTGACCTCAATTCTGGCCTTATTGCCTGTTTATGTTTATTTTTACCTATTTTCAGAGATAAAATGACTATATTATGTTTAATGTTCTACACATTTTATAAACTTAATTAGTTTCCTATTCATACTGAATATACAAGACTTGTGAAGATAAGACTCTAAAACCACAATGCAAAAGCCAGCAATGGCAGTTGATGCTCCAAAGTCACTTTAGCTAAGTGCAGTTTATCCAATGGAGCAAGCCCTTAATTTTGTTGCATAGCATGAAATTTAATAAATAAGCACTAAAGCAGTGCTGCCAGAGAGAGTTCTGTAAAAGATGTCAGTTATGTACTTTATACAAGCTCAGGTTCTGATACTCTAGGATATGTTGAAATTTTTTTTTTATTTTCTGCAATGTGACTACTTATGAAGTTTAAATATATGTGGATATGTGCTTGTAGCTTGACTTTTTAACACTTGTGCATTAAGTTAATAGATACATTTTGTATAGCTCTGTGCTCTGTGAAATTTCTAGATTCTTCCCAACATGCACTTTTTCCTACTGGTGACATTTTAAGGATCAAGTTCCAAGATTTTTGAATAAAATAATTATTGACATAAAAAACCCCTTTTTTCTTTTGGCAGGACAGTTTTAATCTGCTTTCATTTGCTTTATGTTGAGTGGATTATGACTGCAGCACTGGAGTGCACATTTATTCAAAGGGCCTGAATTGCTGAAAATAGGACAGATGATATGTTGTATGAGGAGGCTGTGGTTTCTAATGACCTGCACCTTCTGTTTGTGTATATGTATACATAAGTATTAATATATATTAACTCATCTTGCAAAGCAGCTCTTGCCAGTATGGAAGATTTATTGTCTGTTTATATTGTCTCCTTTATCATTTTCAGATTTTCAGCCACTAGATGGAGCAGGATATTAAGAGTCATCGTAGTCTGATGCATTGGTTTATAGCACAGAAGCATTTAAACTGAAGCTAGATTGCCCAGATTATTGAAGAAATGGTATGCATCTGTAAATTAATTTATATTCTCTTTTCTGGCTGTAAACCAGAAAGGCAGCAATGAAGCTAGCTGTAATAGATAAGACTGAAAGATAGGCTGCTGGCAGCTGGCTTTGCCCTGAACAGTCTTAGGCTACTTCAATATACAGCCATTATTGTACTTCAACTTACAACTTTACTAAACTCCTCTATAAACTTCTCTACGGCATAGGTATTAAATTTTAAAAGCAGTTGGTTATAATGTCTGTCCAATAATATAGAATTAGTTAGGATGTAACACCACTAATTATATTTTATGAATTCTAAAGAACTCACTGCCATCTAAAAAACTAATTATTGCATCATTCAGGTTAGAATGCTATAGGCTGCAGATGTTATGACTAGCAGATCACAGCCATGAGTATAGGGCTACTCTACAACAGCAGAACCACAATGACTTCTTCATATAATTAAGTAATGGATTGCGTGGCTGAATTAATTAATGTACCAGATTCTCAGTCTCATTCAAAATAAACTTCCTGAAGGGCTTTGGGAAGAAGTGGTGATGTCTTTTCACTGTCAGGTTTTCCCTTATTTACAAAAAAAATCAATTTTATCAGCTCTGTGTCAGCTCCTGTGTTACATCAAGGGCTGCTGGAATGCTTTATACTTCTGCTATGTGTTTTGCTTCTGCAGCAGCATGTATTAGGAAATAATCAGATCAGTGCTGGGAATAAAGAAAATTGAAAAAAAACAATACCCTTCACTCGACCAGGCTCACACACCACCTAAAAATGTGATGGTTTTTAGTTTCAACTAATTTTCACTGAGACTGAGATACTCCTACACTGTCTTTGAAAATGACTAAGCTGTTAGAGCAATAGATGTGAAGTTTCCCATTTAAATCAAATGTTTTAATGAACAGAACAAGGTTTGCCATTTTTTTAATTACCTCAGATGTGTTCTTTAGTAGTCTGACATTTTCTGAAGGAAGACTGTGACTTGGAGAATGCTTGTAAGTTTTTGCTACGTCAAAGAGCTCTGTTTTGCTGTCAATTTTTCTGAAAGCACAGGTCTTGGCAGAGTATATACAAGTTACCGTCCTTGGTGCAATGGCACATTTTACAGCAAGGCTGAAGTAGCTTAATTATAATATAAGTGCAGGCCAATGCAAAAGAAAAACAGTGTAAGTGTGCCAATATTTGTGGCCTTGCACCTGGAGTGTTTTCTAGCCAGTGAAACATACATTCTTCCTTAATGTTCAGCAATAAACTTTATAATCTGAGAGATCATAATATGAGAAGTGAGAAAATTATGTGCTTTATACACCTAGTAAAGCAGATAGATGAATAAAAGTGAGAGTTTGGTCACATCAAAGTAGTTTGTCTTGATAAATTTTTTTGGGGGTTGTTGTTTGTTTGTTGTTTAGGCCTATTACTGTAACCAAAGATCAATGCATATTACATCTCAGCAACAGAATTGCAGTGTAGGATGATGCTTTAAGAGCTGTTTCCATAATTTTGATTTGCAAAGTCAAAATTGCGAAAATTGTTCCCTAATTAACCTGCAGAATGGCAGTGGAGAAAAGTTAATGATTTGGTATATATTATCCCGTAATAAATTCAAAAAGTACCATGCAAACCTGCCATACTTTTGCTTTTATTTCCTCACAACTAGCTAATATACCAATGTTGTATATAAATCAACCATACACTTAGTGTAAACACTAGTATAAAGTTGTTACATTTTGAGTTTCTGAAGCATCTTACTAACCTCTGTAAGTTGTCAGGTTTTGAGTTTCTGAAACATTTTACTAACCTCTTGTTAACACAGTTTATTAGATCTGTAGTGTAACCTTGTCCTTTTTGACTTTCACTTGTGCTTAGTGCTTAGCAGCTGTAGCATACATGAAACATCGGAAGCTCTACAGTTTAGGGTTTAGGTTCCACAGATTCTGTTGCTGTAAATTTATCACAATAAGAAGGCTCTAAGATGATGCATCTCATGATTTAAACTTCAGCCAATTTTAATTATTTTCAAGAATAAAAGATAGATAGCCCGTAGAAATGACAAAATAGTCATTTGTTATTCACCTTCTACCTGCAATTCATGATTTTATGTGTCTGTCTTTCCTCAGTCATCTCTTTCCTAGGCTAATGGGGACTATTTTCCCCAGTCTTTCACCTTGAACATATGTGATGATCCTCTGAACTTTCTCTGGTTTACTGTCAGGGCCTATAAATGTGTTTCCAAACATCAATAGTAAAATATAAAAAAATGCCTATGCACCAATAATCAAACACAGAGTAGTCTTCATGTGATATCACAAATATGGATATTATAAATATGAATTTACAATATGTTACATCGCAGAGATTATTTTCTATGTTAGAAACTGCTTCAATCTACCAGTATGTCTATTGCAAAAAGGAGATTCAATGAAACGCACTCCAGTGATTTTTGAAACCAGTTTTGGTTAAATAAAACTTTGTTTATTTGATGCTTTTCTGAGAAGTTTATGAAGTTAAATAAATGCTTGTGGAGATAAACTTTGTTCAGTGTTAATTCTTTGAGTTTTATATTTTCTTCTTGTTGATATGATGTCTGTGCTAGTGCAGCATTCAAATAATTGCTGACTGTGCATGCTTCCAGTAGGATACTTCTTACAGTAGCGTGCTTATATGGTCACACATAGTCTCAATAACTAGCACCATCATGAATGAAGAAGCATTCTGAGTTTTTTTCTAGACTTGAATTAAGTGTTGGTTACTCAAGTTTCAGTTAAGTGCCTATTGGTACTTTGGACCAGCAGTCACTATATATACAAGGCTTGACTCATTACCTGACCACAAACAAGTTCCTTAACTACATGTACATCACTTCTTAGTCAATAAAACAGCAGCAAAAAATAAATAAATACAAAATAATCTAAAACCAATGAATATAAAAATACAAAAATGGATGGCTATGTTTTTACAATAGCAAGAGCCTTAAATTTGTAGTTGTTCACCTCATAACGTGAAGCACCATGCTAAAACATGAATATGTTTGTGTTTCGGATTTTCATTCTGGGAAAAATTGAGGGCAATTCAATTTTTTTTTCTGTTCAATGACATCATTATTGTAGTTAGCAATTGAAAAAAAAGACCAGTTGAAGTCAGATTAAATTTCTCTGCGGTGCTGAAAGATTCAGCACTACGTACCTCATGAAAAGATGAAGGATGCTGCAAAAGATCAGTGTACAATTTTACTTTCTGCTGAAGTACATTTTCTTAAACTTAATTCATATATGTGGCATTACATACTTTAATGACTTTAATGCAATTTCTACTATTTGAAAACTTTGCTAATGAGAGTTCTAATTCGTATAAGCAGTAATGGGAGTATACGCTTTATTGAGGAGATTTACTAGATCTTTATTGATGGGATTTTCTAGATCTTTATTATCTGTGTCTTAATTTCTTGTAAAGATGTGAGAAAAGCAAGAAAACACAATTTCACAAATCAATACGAACCAAATTGTTATAGGCTTACAGGAAAAAGCACCTGTTTAGCCTTGTATCTGTGATGTCATGAATGTCCCTGGAATATAAATCAAATACTGAAACGCTTGTGCTGTTTCATAAGAAAATCGAGAAAAAAAAACTTACAGAGGTAGTGAGGAATTATATTCACTGTGCAACCTTTGGGCTAAATTAAGAGATGAGTTCAGCTCTACCCTACTTCAGGGGCTGTGCAACCTCCTGGCTTTGTTCTATCTGGTATGTGGGAGTGAAAATGGCTTCCAAGTCATGACAGTAAAGGTGAGGATATAAATCTTGCTTTTAAGTCTTGCAGTCTCCCAAACTTTGGGGAGAAGAGGTGAGGAAGGGACTTGGGAGCTCAGCTGCATGATTTTAGCTGTCAAAATTTAGCTGGGTGGGGCTAAACTGTGACATCTGTTTGCAACTCCTTAAGATGTTTGTAGAATACAGTGAAATAGCTTTTTCTTGACCATTTATATGTTAAATACTTTTTTCTTCATTTCATGAAGCCTTATAACTCTATGTATGAATCTATTTCTGGCATGGATAATGTTATGTTTAAATTAGCACAGTACGCTCTTTCACACTTTTATATTGGCTTTGTTGTATATTGTCAGTCAGGGTAATGCTGTACTTGTTTTTTAAGTACTATACTTGTTTTCAAAGGAGGGATGTTAAATAAAGACACTACGTAAGATTCTTTAGGGTGAATAAGGAATTGACCCCAATAATATACAACTGAATGAATTTTTAAGTATAATACATTCTCACTAGTTACACAAATAGTGAAGGCATCAGAAGAAATCCCCAATAAATCGCCACTAAATCCCCACTTTTTTCTAATGGTGCTTTTTAAACTTTGACAATAAAGTATTGCAGAGTTGTAAAATAAATTAGACTGAATGAAACCTCTGGGAGTTCTCTGGTCTGACTTCTAGCTTAAACTATGGCTGTGAAAGGTTTCACAGGACCCATGCCTTGATTTTTTCAAGCATTTCTAGGAATGGGGTACTGCAGGTTCTCTAGGCTACATATTGCAATGTTTGACCACTCTCATGGGCAGGGTGTATCACTGCTGGTCTGGGAAGCACAATATGCTGTGAAAAGCTGCTGATGGGTGGGCAAACTTAATACTGAGTATGAAATAGGCTTGTGTCAGGCCTTTGACTCCTACCAGGAGAGCAAAATATACAGGACAATATGTACTTTTGTTTCTTATGCAGTAACTCAAGAGTATTGCATGTGGCATTCAGCAACTATTATAGCAATCTAAGCTGCTAGCATATATTTAATTGGTCATAGGTTCTAACAGGTGCAGCTCCTGTAAGAAAATTAGTCATATTCCACTCCACTGTAATCTGACACAGCTTCTTCCTTATGGACTAATTTGATCATGTAAGACTCAAAGAAGTCAAGCAAAGGTCTGTGAATCCCTCAAAGTAATTAATGAAATTTTATCACAGTAAGATTCTTTCAAGACACACAGCATTGACTTCACATTTCAAAGAACAGTAACTGGCCAGTACTTTCAGCATTTAAAGTTCAGGTTTCAGATTATCTTCAAAGGCAGCTCTCTCTTTTGGGATAACACAGAGGTACACACTGTACAGAAAAAATTTAGTGTATTTCACACTTCTGAAAATTGCTGTTCTAATATTCCAAAGATTTAGTTCTGAACATACAACGTGCTGTTTTAATCAAAGGGATGAGTCATTTTAAGCTCTGTCATTTGGAGTGTTGAAGGGAGCAAGAAGCACATGGACTTTTCACCAAGAAGAAGCTTGGAATGTTTTCACTAATTTTAAGCATGCTGTAAGATAAGTACTTTTAAGACAGAATTAGAAATACTCTCCTCACTCCCTGTCAGTTTAAACAAGGAGTTGTTGAGGGACTGTTGTATATTCCTTATGACTGTTACAAGTATCTGGGAGTTCCTTGTGTATCTGAAACATAATAATACAGTAACAATAATACAACACAGATAGAACGTTATATGGTTGAAACACATCAGCAAAAAGAATCCCTTTGAGAGAGAAACAAGGAGGTAAATGAGATCATAGTTCGTTCATTAGACCACAATAATATATTTTTTTAAACTGAAAATGCTAGAAAATTTTCAGTTACTTCCTCTCCAGATTCAGCAAAATATTTAAAACTATATTTAACTTTGAGAACAACAGTCTCAAGGAAACAATTGAGTGTTTGGTTCTCTAAAATGCAGTTTGTGTTACTGTAATCTTATGCTTAATTCCATCCTCAAAAGAAGAGGGAACGTTCAGATTTCATTCTGAAACCTGTCTTTCAGGAAGATTGTCGTATCTCTATCTTGATTTTCTCCATCAGCTCTTGCTCTTCAAACTTCCACCATTAATATGGACCATGTACTGTAAACGTAAGCTCTAAACCCCCCCCCCCCTTTATATGTGTGTCTTGTCAGGTGTAGATCTTTCAAGATTACTTTGGAATGAATAGACAATACTCTTTCCACTCGAGCTTTACATACATGCAAATGTACATATTAGAATATTTATTATTAGTAGAGACAAAGTTTATGTTTATGAATGGTAGAGGAGATCAGAAAAATGACCTTTAACTTTCTTAAAACACAGGGACTACAAGGGAAGCTTTTAGGGAATCCAAGCAACGAAGGTGAGGCAAGTAGACCAGGACAGATAGTACAGCAGCTGGTTTCTCTCAAAGTCTCCAGTGGAATTCGCATGCTACTGAGGAAGATTTGCATTCTACTAAAATAGCATTTTGTGTAAGATAATTATTTTTTATAAATATTTTGTCCAGCTTTTCTTCCAAGATTTCTGGGATGATGGTAAGGATGGCTGTTCCAGCTCCAGTTCAATGTCTTGTTTTGAATTTTCCTCTTGATTCATATTTTATTGGTTGCGTTTTTTTAAAAAAATAAACTGAGGTTTATTGCTAATTCAAAGACAGCTGACAGGTAACAATGATTTTCCTTTATGATTATATGAATATGAGAAGGTAAACCAATGACAGAAAAGTTTATATATGCTCAAGGAGTATTTAACAGAATTCACTCATATAGAACCTGCAGGATTTAAAGGGGATGAAAAAAAGCTTGTGATGAAAATGAGATGGGAAGTTGCCCTACTTTCTGTACTTTAGAAAAGTCAATGTTCAGAGTGTCCTCTGGCTTAATCCTCTTAAAGAAACCCGTTAATAGCTCCTAGCCTTCTTGTTACTAATTTGTGGGCCCCTGCATCGTCAAAACCCGGTAATAATAAAAATCCCTTTGCATTTTCGTGCTTATTATGAAGAAGCGCTGTACTCCTGGCTGATTTAAATGTTCATAAAAGTGCAATGAATCTGTGGTTCAATTTCAGAAGATGACAAGTTAAGGTCAATGTCTCTGCATATGAAATATGCTGTAGAGGTCTCAGATTTATTTGTGCTAGCAGGAGGTTACAGTATCCTACTGCTTCATAAACCATTTTGCCTCAGATGTATTGCACTTCTTAACTTGGCAAAGTCTTTCCTATTGGTCATTCAGTATGGGGCCTACTGGCATACGATGTCACATCCAGAATTTTCAGAATGACTTTCCACAAGCAAAATGAGTACTGGCTGATCCCTCTGAGAGGGAAATGTGCTGTCCATGCTAGAGGCCTGTACAAATTTTTGTACCCGCCTTGCTTGGGAACTCAGCTGAGTGGTGTTTTCTTTTTCCCTTCATGATACGCTACCCTACCCTGAAAATATTTGGCTTTGAGTCATTAAACATGATTTATCACTTCCAAAATTCTGAATATATTGATAGTTTCTCTGTTCTTATTTAATTCAGGCAAAGTCTACACTGTCATGTTTTCAAGGAGTCAATTTCAATAACTTTCTGTTAAGAGGAGAATTTGCAGAATTCTTTTGCTAAATTCATTACCTCCCTCCTTCTTCCTCTCTCTCACATGCCATTCTCTACTGCTTCACTACTTACCTTAGAAGCAGAAAGAAAAGTCAGTTCTTCTCTCTGCTATTTCGTTTGTAGCTCCCAGCTAGGCTGCTAATATATAGTTGAACAAAATGATCAGTTGTAATCAAGTGGGATTTGTTACTTCTATGGTTAACTTGGCTTCTGTTGTCATATGCAACCTACAAAAAAAAAATAAAAAATCAGTGAGCTCAGGAAAAGGTCAGATTAGAAGTACCTCTGAAATCTACCAGCAGACTTGAAATCACTAGTTGTGTGATTTAGCAAAAAAATGTAATATATTTTTATTTCCTCTGCATCTAGCCCAAGAAGATTAACATTTAATGCTCTCATGATATAAGTGTATCTTGTAGCTTCAAGTATTAGTGACTACTGTGTCATTTGTTTAATGAACAAAACTTTTTTCAATGTTTTAATTTTGTAAATATGAACTACGTATTCCTTCAATTAAAATATATGTTATTAGATATACATGGATCACTACCAAGCACATTAGTGTAACACCTAAATTAATGACACTACTTAATGTTATTAACAATGTGAAACTAGAACAGAAATCTTACTTCCGTGATAAACCAACTGTAAAGCAAGCTTTGCAGTTTTGAAGTAGTTGTTCACCTATTTTAGAATGTTTAGATAAATGCAGTATTTCAAATGTTATATGCAGAAATATAGAAGATAATCACTGCAAATGTTTCTGTTTGGCACTTCTATCACAGATACATGTATGTGCAATTATGTCTAATTATACACAATGGGACAAAAATGTAGATGTATAATGATTGCAACATAATTATAACAGGCAGTTATTTAATATGTACAGTTTTCAGCCACTGTTGTGTCTTCTCTAACAAAGAATGAACGAGATATATGTATGGTTTTTTCCTACCTTTGAAGTAGGCATCACACAAAGCTATATTCAGAATTCTTCTCTAAAATTAATTAGATTCTATTCTATTAAATTGTATATGTATTAAATTGCATTGCTTTCTATTAAAATGGCTTTGCATTCTATTAAAATATATTCAGTGACTACTTTTCAAGGTGACAAAGGAAAGCTGGCAAGTGAAACAGCACCAACTGTGCAGCTAATTTTTTGTTTGTTTAGTTTTGTTATTTTTTTAACAATAGAGTAGTTTGTATGATACTTCATTTTCTACTCTGACTCTTGAGAAATCTGTTTATAACTCTCAGATGGCTGTTGATTACCTCAAGATTACCTAATATGATGTACAGCTAAAACTATCCCAAAGACTTGAACCACCAAAATACTAATTGTACCATTTAACTGGTTGTAGGTAGCTTTCCCGGAGCGTTAAGACCCTATATAGCTTTTTAGACTTCCAATACAAATCACTGAAGTGGTGATCAAGAAAAAATCTTTAGGAAACATCTTAAACTGACTTGTTGATTAGGACTGTTAATCCTGCACTGTCACTTGGAGTGAGGAACCTGAGCACAATTTTCCCATCAAGAAAAAGGAGAATAAAATCCCAAAGCCTACAGTGGTTAGGACGCTTCTCTGGGGTGTGGGATGACATTCAAGTTGGTTCATTTCTACTACTGGTCCATGTCCCACTAAATGGAAGCTCTGCCTGCTGCCTTGCTACAATTTGGTGTCATTTGCCTGCTGGGATTTTACTCCATCCCACCGGCTAATGTGATCATCAAATTGTGATATTAAATTGTGGTGATGAGTAAGTAAGAGGTCTCCCAAGGTTTCAGGCAGGGTCAGCAAGTTGGTGTCTCTGGCCCCTGCAGATGTCTCATGACCTTCCTCATTCCCGTAGACATTAAATTCAGGCTCACCTGGTCCTGATGAAATCCCTGGCATGTGCTGCCCATCCTGACCACTGGTGACTAGGGCACTATGCCTGTGCTTAAGCTGCAAGTCAGCAGGTGGAACAGGAACGGGCTTCTGGTATTCCTCACCCTGATGGCCACCCATAACCACCTGTGTGAACATGACTTCTGGCTGTCCTTGCAGCCTTACCATCTGTGGCTCTGGATCTGGACTGCAGATTCTCTGCGAGGGCCCTGGCAATTGCCTTCTCATTCTGCTGCACTGTCTAATGTATTCATGGCAGTGCCACGCTCCTCATCGCATGGCTCATCCTCAGTGGGCTGCACCCTTGAGACGTTGCCACAGTGCCCTGGCTCCACCCTGCAGAAAACAATGCCCCCTGCAGCTACCTGCCAGAGCCCGGGCATGCACATGCTCATTCTGAACGTTTCACAACAGCAAAAGCATGCCTTCGTTTTCTGTTTATGGGAGTCGTAAACACTGAAGCTATACAAGTACTCTCTCTAGTGTGAGTTTTTATTGGAGCTACTGTCTCTTGCTGGAGTGCTGTACGTTATTTCCTCATGCTGCTCAGACCAAAAACAGTCATTCCCAAGGAGTATGAGTTGACAAATGGCTCATGTTGAATTCACAGTCAGCAGCCATTAATAAGTTCCTGCAGCTGCTGCTCTCACAAGAGGTGGTGGCAGCTGGCAATGTCATTTCGATAACCAAATTTTCTGTGCTTTTCCCATAGGAGGAATAGCAAACCTCAGGTACTGCTTTTCAGAAGTCCTTAAAAGCCTTTTAAATGGAAATTGTTGGGGTTTTTTCTTTCTGCCTGTCCAATGTATTCTGTGCTCTCTTAGTGATTCTTTTCTGTGACCTCCCTGACTAGCTGACCACACTGCCCTGACAGCTGCGATCTCCAGTGAAGCTTGCCCACCCAGAGACTGTGCAGGGAGACCAGACTGGAGTGCTGCTGGTGGTAGGATTTACATTCATAAAAAACCCTGAGACCTGGACCGAACTGTAGGTTTTTCAAGTTCTCTGTGACAAGATTTTTTTCTGTCTGTGTGTGTGTGCTTTCTCCTAAACATTTTGAATTTTGTAAATCTTTCAAGAAAGTTCTGGGTTTTTTTCCCTGAAGCAGACACTTTGGAAAATAGGAAATACCATTTTCACAGGGTAGTGCAGTATGTTTCTGGAAATCATGAACTGTGTTAAACACTGGACAAAATCAGCAAGCTGAAAGGGAGCTTCTGGAAAAGGGTAAATGTGAATGAGGTGGTATGGCAGCTATTTCTTTGTTCATTGGTATTTACAGTTAGCATAGGACATGACGTGGTCACTATTAGTAGTCCTTAACTCTTGGTGGGAAGGAGAGGTACATGAAATGAAGACTTAGAAAAGAGGTGAAGACACGTCTGAAGGTGGAGATGGAGGACAAGGAAGACCTATTACTGATTGGAGTAGGCGCCTGGTGGAGTTAATGGGAGGGTTGACTCTGGTTGCCTCTTTTGTCTCTGATCATAAAAGAAATAGAGGAAATACATGGCAGGATAATAGTCTTGGGAAGACTGGAACTTTACTATGGAAGGCAGGGGTATTGTGTTGATGGTGCAATAGATTGCTGTAAAGACTGACTTCTTTACTTGTGTTTGTTGTGTCTTAAACATTGTCTGTGTGCAGGGATGCATGCATCTGAGGGGCTTTTCTGTGGCTTCGGATTAACAATGAGAGGGGGAGGTGTAGGAGCAGGCAGATGGGCTACCTGTCCCAGGTGGGCCACTGCAGAGAAGCAGAGGTTATTCTGGCAAGGGTCTGTTGAACTGCTGGTGACCCTGGACCCCTCAGCACGAATTCCAGAATGTTTCCAAAGGAGCTTCTGCATATGCCCCAATTTGAGAACTTTCATAGCAAGACAAAGTGACTTGACTGCTGGATGAGGGAAAGGCTGTGGATGTAGTCTTCTTGGACCTCAGTAAAGCCTTCGACACAGTTTCTCACAGCATTCTGCTTCAGAAACTGTCAGCCTCTGGCCTAGACAGGCGCACAATTTCCTGGGTTGAAAACTGGTTGGATGGCCAGACCCAGAGAGTGGTCATAATGGCGTTAACTCCAGCTGGAGGCCGGTTACAAGTGAGGTTCCCCAGGGCTCAGTACTGGGTCCAGCCCTGTTCAATGCCTTTATCAATGACCTGGATTAAGGCATTGAGTGCACCCTTAGCAAGTTTGCGGATGACATTAAGCTGGGTGGAAGTGTGGATCCAATGAAGGGTAGGGAGGCTCTGCAAAGGGATCTGAACAGGCTGGACTGCTAGGCTGAGACCAATGGCATGAGGTTTAACAGGGCCAAATACAGGGTCCTGCACTTGGGGCACAACAACCCTATGCAGTGCTACAGACTAGGAGATGTCTGGCTAGAAATCTGCCTGGAGGAGAAGGACCTGGGGGTGTTGGTTGACAGCTGACTGAACATGAGCCAGCAGTGTGCCCAGGTGGACAAGAAAGCCAATGGCATCTTGGCTTGTATCAGAAACGGTGTGACCAGCAGGTCCAGGGAGGTTATTTTCCCTCTGTACTTGGCACTGGTGAGACTGCACCTCAAATACCATGTACAGTTCTGGGCCTCTCACCGCAAGAAGGATGTTGAGGCTCTGGAGCGTGTCCAGAGAACAGCAACGAAGCTGGTGAAAGGGCTGGAGAACAAGTCTTATGAGGAGCGGCTGAGAGAGGTGGGGTTGTTTAGGCTGGAGAAGAGGAGGCTGAAAGGAGACCTTATTGCTCTCTACAACTACCTGAAAGGAGGTTGTGGAGAGGAGGGAGTTGGCCTCTTCTCCCAAGTGACAGGGGACAGGACAAGAGGGAATGGCCTCGAGGTCCACCAGGGGAGGTTCAAGCTGGACATCAGCAAAAAATTTTCAGGGAAAAGGTCATTGGGCACTGGAACAGGCTGCCCAGGGAGGTGGTTGAGTCACCTTCTCTGGAGGTGTTTAAAGGATGGGTGGAAGAGGTGCTAAGGGGCATGGTTTAGGGATTGTTAGGAATGGTTTGGCTCTGTCCAGTGGGTCCTTTCCAACCTAGTGGTTCTATGATTCTATGATTCTATGAAGACCAACCCTCACACGCTAATAGGGCATGGACTTGCCTTGTAAATAATGCCTGCCAAGAAATCATGGACAGCAGTGCCCAAAACCCCATGGAACTAACATGAGGAAGGACTAACCAACTGACTGGAAGAAATACTACCAGATCATGTGCTCCTGAAGAATTACTACCAAAGGAATCGCTGACAGATGGATCATCTTTTTCCTGAGGAACCGCCATTACTGGTGTCAGGAGTGGAGTGCAACGATTGTGAAGAAGATGTAAGAATAGTGCAGAAAGAAATTTTTTTTTTTGCCAAAATTACTTAAAGAAGTTTATGATAAGAAAGACCGCTAGAAAAAAATGTTGGGCGTTGTGCCACATTTGGATATTGGTCAAACCTCTGTCATTCGGCTGTTATTTGAGTGATTTTAAAAAAGTATACTGGAATGGATGGAGAATTAAAGCTATCAAATTAAGATTAGAAAATAAGTACTGTCAAGAGCATCTGGATATTTCCAGATATGATTGCTAACATTTCTTCAAATTCACTTAAACAAAAAGTCAGGTTTTACTTTGATTAATAGTAAGGGTAATACAGAGGAACTGGTTCTGGAAAATATTTCAGTTGCAATTACTGAAGACTGATCCACTGTAAATCAAGAATAAACAGGAGGAGGTGAGTATGTCAGCTGCAAAATAACAACATCTTGGACCTTAGAGGTAAACATCATATAGTCAAACAAATGAGTTTAAATACGTTAGAAGAAATTAGATCAAATATACAAAATAGCTAGAATTTGTATGTTAAACAAAGGAGAAGGGTTGAAGTACTAACTGCAGGAAAGCCAAGGAACAAGAGGACCCTTCAGAAGTGGAAGATTTTCTCAGCTTTCTGACCTTAATATTTAGGTTAGCAAAAAAGCAAAAGAAATGCAGAAGTTGAGTCTGACTTTGTGAAACAAATAAATCAAAAGCCTCATTGTTCTCCAACTTCATCAATAGAAAGAACAAGAAGAAACAAAGTTACTGTCCCATGAAGCTATAGATTTGGAGTAATCTAGGCAAACCCCTAAAACTGCTTTGAAATTTACTATCAATTTTCATCTAGGACTATAGTAATGAAAATAGGAGCTTACCTACAAGGTGGTGGTGGAAAGTCTAGAATATGAAAATTGCTTCATCTAGGATGGAAGTAAAGCTTGAGTGTTTTCAAACCAGGTTATCTAACCCTTTCCCTAGCCTACTAGAGGAAGTGCCCCTCCACCACCTGTGCAGCAAGCATCATTGTAAAGGGATAGTGTGTATTTCAGAAGAAGAGAACATAAAAGGCTTCGAAGCCCTTTCCTGCTTTTTCCTTGCAAAAGTGAAAATGTCTGTGTAGTTCTGTACCCATCGTTAAATTAAGTCAATGACTCCTCTAATTACAGTGCCTTGTAAGTAAAAGAGCAATAAGAGCACTGGTATGTTCTTAGCTATGTTGGAGGAAAGTTACAGGTACAGTTGTTCAGAGATCAGTCCTGGGATCAATATAATTTAATATTTTAATTACAGTCTTTGGCAGAAGAGTGTTAATGAGGCTTGCTGGTAAAACAAAAGTAGTCAGCATCATCAAAAGAGGAATGGAAAACTGGATCACCTTGGGAAGAGTCAGCAAGGTATGAGATGAAAGTTAATAGTATAGCTGCTCGGTCATATAGTTAAGGAGCAGTAATAAGAAATCTCATTATTAACTGAAAGCTGTTTATTTGGAAATGACAAAAGATTAGAAGAATCTTGTGTCGCAGTTGAGAACTGAAAAAGTATGAGCCAACAGTCGTGAAAAAGGATGTTTTCAAGAAAAGGGGAAATAAGATCTCGGGATTCCATACTAGCACACGATATTCTTTTCTAGTATAAGAATGTATATTGGGCAGTGTTTAAGAAAAGGCAGAGGTGAATGTGCAGTGTCTCACAAGCCATGATGAAAAAACTGTGGGTTGTAAGGCCAAGCAAAGTGAAGGCATAACATTGAGAAAGGGAAAAGGACTAGATAAACTGTGTAACAATACTGGTAAATCAAATAAAAAGACCACAAATATGCATAGAAAACTAGGTAATATATCCTGGTTTTTTTCTGCCCTGAGAGACTGAAGACAAAATGACTAAGTAAACTCAGTCGCTGGATGTTGTGCTATCTTATTGACATCATAACAACTCTTCTTGAATTCCTCTTCATCTTTTCATTTTTTTCTGTTTCCTTCCTCCTTCCTTTTCAGTGAGATCCTTTTCCCCTTTTCTTCCACTTACCTAATTCCTTTGCCCTCATGTCTTCAGCAGTGAAATTGTTAAAGCCCCAGGTTTTACAGTTTTCATGCTGAAAAGAAGCCGAGCACCTTACATCTTAGAACAGTGCTTTTCATTGTGTTTTTAATCATAATGAGTATGCCAATTCACACTTCATTTGCATCTTAAATTATTCTTTTTTAACAGGAAGGTTGGAAACTTTACTTTGAGAGCAATAGCTCAGTTTTCAAAAAAGTTTGTGGTATGTACTCCAAGTCTGAATGAATTTGTGGTAATTTTTCTGACCATAGTAGTGTTTTTTTCCAGTTGTGATTCATGAATGCATGCCATATGCTACCCCAATATGTATGAACAAATCAGGAGGGGTAGAGTTTTGAAATGGCACTAAAGCTTAGTGTAAATCCTTGAGAGATTGGATCCTGACCCTCCTGGTAGTGTCATTCTGAAGCTAAAGAGCCTCATACTGGTGACAGTTTTACTACATGAATAGTCCTAACAGACATGCCTATCTTCCCATATGGCTTTCTTACAATTTAACTCTTTAGACTGACCACTTGCAGCTCTTCACTTGCCGCTCTTCACTTGCAGTTTTTGGGGTTGCTTTCCCAATCCAATGATAAAATGATAAAACCAGATAAATGATAAAACCATAAAATGAGATCTTTTAAATATTCATCAGCTTACTCTTTTGGTTGAGAGAGATATGATTGCAGTGGTTGACAAGAATTACGTTTGGGCAGTGATGTCTGCCCACCTTGACATGGTGAGTAAATTTAAAAAAATATGGGAGAAGAGATTAAAGAGAGCTCTTTGGTGCATGCCAATTCACAGAGCACTGAACAGTTACAATGACCATCAAACATTTATGTTGGAGAATGGCATTTAATTTTATTTCAAATGGACAAGACTACCTCTCTCAAAGAATTGTGATTCTCCAATTTTTCTTAACACTATCATGGAAGCAATAAACATGCTAACATTGATGCATTGGTGCTGAGGACAGTGATTTAGGGGAAAAAAGCATGCTTCAGAAAGAGGAAATTAGAAAATTAAATAACTTGTCTCACAATCTTTTTGTGGTGCTGTAACTCTAATGTGCATGGACATGAACTCATGTACATTTGTGTTGTTTCAATATTGTTTATGTCTTAGCATAATCCTGCATACGCAGGATTTTTTTCCTGGAAGAACTACTAAGATACTTTTTGAATTTTCCATAAGCACTTCCCACAGAGATTCTGGTAATAAAGCACTGACTTAAATGTTATAAGAGTAACTATAAGTATCTGCTGATATATTATGCTATATTCTGTAAATCTGTGGCCTCTAGGCAATGAATTTATTAGTAAGAGTAATGCAAAATGAGAGCACATTCTAGTGTCATTCAGAATTTTGAATCAGGATATTATGTTGACAGATTTTTGAGGCTGTTGAATAATTCAGAATTCTGGTTGTATAAGCCATTCATTCTGATGATGTGAAATTACAGTTCCCAGGAATCTCCATTTTCTATCCTGATATGTCTCTAAATATACCAATGAAGCATCTCCTTCATACTGAGATCCCCATCCCCCATGTGCTTTAGCATGTCTTCCAGGAGGACCTGTTCCATGATCTTCCTAGGCACAGAGGTGAGGCTGAGAGGCCAGTGGTTCCCAGGGTCATCTTTTCTACCGTTTTTAAAAATGGGCACAATGTTACCCTTCTTCCAGTCACCAGGGACTTCTCCTGACTGCCACAACTTTTCAAATGTCATGGACAGTGGCTTGGCAACCACATCTACCAGTTCCCTAAGGACTCTGGGATGCATCTCATCAGGTCCCATAGACTTAGAAATGTTCGGGTTCCTCAAGTGGTCACAAACCTGATCCTCCCCTACAGCTGGAAGGGCTTTACCCCCCTGGTCGCCATTTTGCGGTCCATTGACACAGAAGGGGTCAGGAGAGCAGTTGTCAGTGAAGACTGAGGCAAAAAAGTTGTTGAGTACCTCAGCCTTCTCCTTGTCTTTTGACACAAGGTCACCATTTTCATCCATCAGTTTGGGTACGCTTTCTTTAACCTTCCTTTTCTGATTGACATACCTGTCTGTAGAAGCCCTTCTTGTTAGTCTTCCCTTACGAAGTTCAGCTCCAGTTGCGTCTTGGTCTTCCTGACCCCACCCCTAAGTTCAGCTCCAGTTGCGTCTTGGTCTTCCTGACCCCACCCCTACGTTACTAGGGAGCGGTAAATTACTGAAATTGAGGCTGGGAAAAAGTGAGCTGTGAAGATGTTATTGATGGCTGTTTTGACCACATTATGTTTATGTTCTTCAGTGAATCTGTTTTAGATATTATGAATAAGCTTGAGGCCTACAGCTGTCCAGGATTTTCCTCTGTAATGTGAATTCCTCAAAGTCAGATCTTCCTGAAAGAAACAAATTAGTTCAGCAATTTTTCAAATGCAAAAGAAACTGAAAGATATATCTTAATATTTATGTATTTAATTTTGACAGTTCAAAAAGAGACTTTTATTCCTTCTTTTGAAAAATTAATTTTTACCTCTAGTATTTTACATTAAAATTTATAGCAATTTTAGAATTAATAATTTCAAGTTTAAATTTTTGAATTAAATTCCCATTTATTTTCATTCTTATCAAACTTTTAAGACCTTAGACTATGTCATTTTCTTAAAAATAATTTGTGGTTTTATTAACAATAAACACATTTAGAGACATGATAAATCTGTTTCCTTACCAGATCTAATGAGTCCTCTTCTGCTCCATTCTGATGTAAAAATACAGGCAGCAATAGACAATTGTCAGACCTTTGTGCCATTTTTTCTATACCTCCTATGCACTTCCTTTTAACATCACAATAGGAATATGGAATGAGAGGCCTGTGATCTCAATCACAAAAACAGAGCTCTTGAAATTTACGATGAGAAGCACAGTTTCTTTCATACATAACACCATTATGGGGGCAGTTACCTTTTACTTCAGTTTTAACCTATACTTTTGAATAAATGTGTTTACTTCATGTGGTCAATATTCTTTCCATCCATTGATGTATGTGGCACTGTTTTGTGACTCATCTACTGCTGCATTAGTATAGTTCAGTCTAGAGAGCCAGACTCGATAGAATAAAAATGGAGGGTTTTTTAGTAGGAGGTGAGGAACCCCTGTTCATGATTTATTGTTACAATAACACGCGTTGAACTTTCCATGTGTAGGCTGTATTTATTCTGCATTGGCTCTATGACTATGCCATACCTGCAGGTGCTGCCTTCGGTGGCAGGTTTCCACCCCTTTACAAGTTCCTTCTCAAACTAGTAGCCAAGTTTCCTTGCTCTGACTCAGCTCATTCCCTGCCACTTCCCTGTTTAGATTTACTTCTATACCCACCAACTATGAGTGAACAATTAGGAAAGCTGAATTTGTGAAATTCGTTTGGCCAGAATTGTGCTGAACCATCACTGCCTCACCGGAGCATTATGATTTTTGTAACAGGAATGGATTGTAGAAAGGCTGTTGAGGGTAAATGGAACTTGCTTTTTTCTTCCTGTCAGTATGAACTTTGCCCACTTCTTGTGAAGCACAAAAAGGAGATCTGCTCATGTGCTCATGATAGTGTTGACTGGCGTATAGATAATTATGAGAATTACAGGATTTTCTGGACTTCCTTTGACTGCCACTGACAAATAGCCCTCTTGGGTGGCTGATTTAATATGGTTTGATAGATGTTCTGGAAAGGTAATTTAGGTTCATTTTGTAAATTAAATAAATAGGTTAGTGAAACTCTTTTCTGTTGCAACAGCTGGGGGTTGCTTCAGGAAAACCCCCAGCACAGATCAGTTGATAAAGACAGACGCGCTGGAGCCTGTCCGCCACAGGCCCTGGGAGGGAGTGAGACAAGAACTTTAACAAATATTGCTGGCTTGATCGCGGGTACTCGTTGAATGGCAGGAAACTGTCGTTAAGTGAGGCAGAAGACCCTTTTGTATTAGCCAATACTGAGCTCGCTTTTTGTAATATGTATGAGCCTAAATTAGCTGTAACTGGTATAAATATAAGTTAGCTGCACAATAAAGACGACATTTGCTTGCATCAAGCTGCGTCCTGTCTCTTAATCGCGGCACTTTTCTGAAATTAGAATAGCTTCTACACTGATTTAGCAATTGTCCGTGATGGATATGGTATTAAACACTGTGAATGAGTTTATGTTAGAGGTGAGAATGTTGCTGGTATACATTCAAGAATACACTGGAAACTCACTAGCTTAAACTAGAACAAGACCATGACCTAGCATTGAATCAATGTGGAATGGAACAACCTCTGTCTGCACTATTAAACTATTTTAAAAATGGCCTCAAAGCTGCATGGTAGAAATGGCCTTCCAACTCACACTATCTTCTAATGCATACACAGAAAGATAAGAGAATCTATAGGCTGACACAAGTCCAAAATAAATAAAGAAATAAATAATGGCAGGGATTTTCCTAGCAGTTTAATAGTAGGCAGGGTTGAATTCTTTTGCCCGAGAGCTTTCCCTGTTACTATCTAATGCGCTAGTATAGACAGACCTGTAATGATTTGGATATCTTCATCCCTGCTACATCTCCCCAAGCAGGTCTGCCTCATTTGGAGAGAACAGGCTGACATATTATATACTTTAAAAATTGTAATTCATTACTATTTCTTCCTATCAGTTGGACCCTTGAATGCTCTGCTGCCAGCACCCAAGCCAGATTAATTCTCTGAACAGAAGTAATGTCCTAAATTCCTTTATGATTTCCTTCAGGGTCTGGGAGATTATTTCTTTTGTGCTTTGCAGAGTTAGAGAAGATTACACACCCTCTAAGAAATGCTTTTGCAGTCCTCTAGGATGATGAAGGGTAGCTGTCACTGATAGACATCATTTTTGTCTGAAACATTTTTGTCTGAATAACTAGTTCAAAATCATTTTCTAAACAAATCATTAAATAGAAATTGTTTGTGTCTGCCAGAACTGCTCTCTCCAGAGATGGAAATATAACAGAAGCAGATGAAGCTATAAGACTACAGGAAGTGAAAACACTGCCAGTATCCACATAAAACTTCCTAGCACTCTAAATGTTTTCTTGAAATTCCTGTCAGAAATAAAAAGACTTACAGAGGCTGCAAAAGGAAGGTAGAAGGGGAAGAGGACTCTAAATGTTTTCTTGAAATTCCTGTCAGAAATAAAAAGACTTACAGAGGCTGCAAAAGGAAGGTAGAAGGGGAAGAGGACAGCTTATTACTGCTATTGTTAGGCTTAAGAGTGAAAGCAGCACTTGAGTATACTTAAAAATAGGCTATATATATTCCATGTTGGCTGGTTGTATAGGATATCTGAAGTGTCTTCAAATACACTCTTTAGGTGCCAGAAGCAATGACAGACCGTAACAGCTGAAAATAAGAAGGAGAAATTAGCCAATATCAAGCAGCTGGAAGGATGCTGGAAAATGTGCTTGTCTTTTTAGATCCACCTGGGGCATCTCTACACTAGACTGCAGAACAAACTTTAAGTCTGCACTGTGTTTATCTCGCTGCATTCAAGTGTTTATCTGAACTAATTACCTGCTAATAAGAAGACAAGTAGAGTCCTTAGTTATGACTACTGTTCCATAGCACCCAAAAGCCTCTGGCATATCAGAGTGATCTTAGTCCACTTGTAATCTGAAAGAATGCTGTTGCTGGGTGCTTTCTCCACATTTCTCCAGATGTTTTAACACTTCAGGGAGTAACACTGAACTGATTTAAGGAATTAGTGTAATGGTTGATTTTTGTGTTAGTGGGAAGTTGAAGTGAACATGTACCTATAATAATCTCCTCTCCAGAAAAGTTTTGACTACAACCTATATATCATGTAATGGTGGAAAAGGGAGTTGGGAAAGAAAGGTTAAAGTTTTTTAACAAACATTTTAGGGATTTTTTTTTTTTGAGTTTTACATAATCTTGTTGTAAAATGGAGTAGATATTTTATATAGTACACAAAAAAATATATTAAAACTACTTTTAGCAGCTCTGTCCCATGAGAAAACATCATTTGAACTGTCTGTCATTGGCTTAGATCAGTTAATGATAGTGTGCAGAGTTGATAAAAACAAGCTTTATGTTTTCTTGTGCCTTAAACCAGAATGCATCCTGAAACATCAACTTTTAATTGTAAAATGAAACTTCTGAAATGTATAAATTTAGAAACACCAGAAAATCAAAGTACATTGTTTGGACAAGTACAGAATCCTTTTCGCACTTTTGCAGTACAGTAAGTAATACATTTACATTATTTAATGTAGAGAACATGGGAGATCAGGAAAGGGGAAAATAGTCTTGCAAAACTAACATGTTTCAATCTTCAGTGGTGTAACAACACTGCTACATTTCTGCAAAATCTTATTGGCAATTTCCAGATCAACTTTTTTTTCAGGAAACCTTCTGGAAAATGAGATTTCTGGCACTTCAGTAGCAATTTCAGAACAAATATGGACAAGGTACGTAATTTCAAGTGTCACATCTAAAGAACTGGTACAATGAGAGTAAGAGAACTTAAAGATGCAAGAAAAATAGGAGAAAATAAAACAAATACTGCACTATAACTTGTTATTCTGCTAAACAATAAAAAGAAGATAGTCTGTTTGTTTCAGATCATAGTAATCTTATTTCTAATGCATTTCCCTAAGTATCAGAGAGATGTCAATTACATTCTACAAGTGTTAAAAAAATTAACCAGAAGGCATTTTAAATTGGAGTGAGAAAGTACAAGAGAATTTCTGAGACTACCCCTGATCTCACAGAAATAGAAGTGTGAGTATAATGATCAGTACCTGCAGGATGCAAGCCTGGAATTAATTTTCACTGAACAGGCTGTGTAGTACAGCTTTGTGATGGTGGAAAAATGTTCTTTTCAATTTTCTTTTTGTTTTACCGTCCCTTTACCGCGCCCTACCACCGCTTTCCCACAGGTTAGGGATTGACTTTTCAAATGGGAGCACCGGCAATGTCACATTAGTAGCTTTGAGAATTTGGAAGGTAGAATTTTTGCAGGTGTAGAGGTTCACGCGTGTGATCATGACATTCAGCCAGCTGTGCTTATCACAGAAGCTAAATTGTATTTAAGCTGCTTTTATTTTTCCCTGCTGTGTGAAGTGGTCAAAGGAAAGCTAGAAATTCGGTGCATGAAATTATCTTCACTATAGGAGTAACTGAGCAGATCCCTGCAATAGTTCCCTGTAAGTGAAATAAGAAAGGATTGCACAGCTTTCTTATGTTTGCTATGCCTCCTTTGCCTCAGTACTGTCGAATATCTTGCTGTCCTTCCCATCCTTCCAGTTATCAGTTTGGTGAAACTAGAGCTTTTACACGCTCTAAGCACCTTGTATTCTACTTTACTACAGGCGTGCCTCTAACATGCTGCATCTCTCAGCTGGCACCAGCTCAATTATCTGCAGATCCAGAAGTAGATCAGTCCTGTTAGTGGCTTCCTGTGCCAATGCTTACTAGAAGAGCTGGGTTAACTGTGAGTTGCTACTTCCACCGGAAGGAAGGAAGGAAGGAAGGAAGGAAGGAAGGAAGGAAGGAAGGAAGGAAGGAAGGAAGGAAGGAAGGAAGGAATTTCTATCCTCAAGTATGATCCCTAAGACACTTCAATCACATGAGAAAATAAGTTCCCGTAAGGTGCATTCATGCCAACTAGACGAACAGTTGGACACTGTGGCAAATAATTACACAGGTCAATAATTGCTACAGCTGGGCAAGATAAAGAAGAAAATGAGAAATAATTCTACAGGTGACGCTGAGAAGAGGTGTCTTAGCTCCCACAGCTGCCTGAATAACAGTCTGACCTCTGCTAAGGCCTAAAATTTCTGTGAATCTAATACAAATAGTGAACATAAGTGCACTTGAAATCCACAGTCCTGTGTCTATATGTCTTGGTCAGTTTTCCATGACCACAGACTAGAAAGAAAGCCAGACTACTTTTCTTGCAAATCATTTCAATTTCTGCACACTGTTCTGAGATGCAATTTCAAGTATATCAACTTTCTTACTGAAGAGATATTTTTTTATTGCAACTAATCAGTTCTTCCCATTTACTGCTGCTAGAACAGATGTGTAATACAACAACATAACTGCTGTGCAGAAATGAGTATATCTTTACTTATGGAAATGGTGATGGCCAGGCATATAGTTGATGTTCCATTACTATGTGACTGATAAACAAAAGGGCACTTAAGATTAACAGTGTTGACTGGAAGACATTACAAAACTTACATATGTGTACAAATAAGATGTGTTCCTAAAAGCTCCCTCCATAGCTTTTCTAACTGAAATCTTTTGTCACTTGCAAGCACGAAGAAGGCTTCAGCTCAAGAGGAGACAGTTAAGTGACTTTATTTTCATTGCTACATTGCTGTACCTAATCCATCACACATGTTGTTAAACCAGTAATGTCTACCAGAGAGAATTCTGGGTTTCAGAAGCAGTAGGTGAACATATATTTTAAGTGAGTCACATAGGTAATGTGAGTATCAGCCCCACCTTCTTGCTGCACATACTGGCTACAACACTCTGTGATGCAGATCATTTCTCAGAATGGTTTCACTGCATATTGTCAATCAGTAGAAAATGAGTCATGGAAGACAGTGCTATCCCATCATTTTTGCTGTTCTCTCCTTCTTCCTTGTGAGATCTGACACCTCTTTACTCCATTACTAAGTTCTTCCCATCACCCTCTCAGACTAAATCAGAATTGGGGCATACATTGGGTTTGGTTTTCTTTTAGAAACTGTCCTTCAGCTTTGCGAGGTTATCTTACTTAGAAATTGTTTCTACCATTTTCCATCAACTGTCAACAACTACCAAAGGCAAATATTGTTCTTGCATTGAGATGCTAAGAGCATAACAAGGAAAATCAAATTTCAAGACAGCCTGTAGATTCATCAACATAAGCTATCGTGCTCATGACATCACTCTGCTGGCATAGTTGCTAAGTGATTGGCAATGAGTTCTGTATCTGTACATGTTTAACTCTTCCTGGGATTTTACCACACTTCATGCAAATAACCTGATATATATCTAGCGTAACAATCTACTAAATTGTATAGCTCTTGAGCCACTTGAATAACTTAGAGCTGGATTCACACCAGGACTTGGTACCTAGCTGCCATCATATAATAATTCAGTCTAAAACTGAGATGCTGCCTCTACCTGTTAATTATCTGTCTTTCACCAGTTAGTGTCTGCTTTTTACCTGCAGCTCTTCCACTGGTCACACCATTCACACTATAATCACTCTGAGATTCCAGGACCTCAGACAGAGGTTTGTGCAGCACAGCAGAGGACTCTGGGAGGCTGATCAAAGCTGGGAATCTTAGTTAGATTAACTGCTCCCTGACATATATACAAAGTATATATATATATATATGATAAAAATCATGGAGCTCAAGACGCACCTCAAGATTTCTCTGGTCAAGGCTAGGTGTTCAGTGATGCTCACTTTCATGGCAATGTTCTCCAGTGGCAAAGGACATCTCTGCCTCACTCATGGAAATACACTGCAAGTACAGGTTTCTCAAGAACCTCCTTCTTGTTGATTTCTCACTGTCGTTTTATGCCATCACTATTCTGTCATGCTTGTATTCGATTAAAAAAATCTTTTCCATAAAAAGAAAAAAAAGAGACTGTGATCAGTCACATCTCTGGGCTTCTTAAAATACAGGATTCTGCTAGCATTTTGACTGTCATCTCTGCATGTTGTGCAGCACACAGTTGCAAATCCCTTTTCACCACCTTTGGGTTCTTTTCAAGAAATACAAAGTGAATATTTGTATTACACTCTGCAGAAATAAGGAATTCCCTGTGTTAGAGAGAGAGAGAGAGAGAAAGAAAGTAGTGATTCTCTTCATTCTAACGTTTTAGAGGTATAAATTACATAAAATATTTATATTTTCATAATGCAATGACTAGTGCTATTTGGTCTTGCCAGCCATAGCCCAAATCCCATCAGAAATGCTTGCTTAGCGCCAGTTCATATCTCATTGAGTTTTTTTATTAATGGGATCTACAGGGTTGTTTTCTGTGTCCACTCTTAGCAAACTGGCCCAAGACAGCAAGAACTGTCAAGTTAGAAACATGTGGATCAAATACATAAAACTGAAGAGAAGGATGACCATCAGCTGGATTATAGAGCAACTGAGGAATTTCAGAGAGACTTTAGGGAAGTATAAAAGAAGCACAAAAAATTGTAATAGTTAAGTATTGCATCTTCCTTCTGAGTAGAGAACAGTAAGTTTCTAACACTGCCTTACATTTTAGAACCCGTTACGTAGAATAATTTTTAAAAAATTATGCAGATGGGGTAATGACAGAGGTTAATGAGACACCATACGATGCTGTTTTCATAGTGAAATCAGAAAGCATTTTCTTTCTTCCATCTTTTTTTGTAAACTGATCTTGATCCAGAATGACAGTTCACAGATTGTCAGTTGTTAACCTGTTGTTAATGTAATAGTATACCACATTGATAGCAATTTAAGTTTTCGCTTCTGCAGGTTTGACCAAGCATTAGGAAAGGAATTTATCTCAGAGTTCACATATGGATCAGCTTCTCAAGTCTTGCCATGGTGTCACTGTATTTTTTTCTGATAATAAAACTGGTGGGTGAGAGGAGGAAACACGGGGCATTTGCAGCAGCAAGCAGCAGTTCTGAACTCTAAAAAAATCACACAGCTTAGAATCAATTGCAGAAGCAGAAAGAGGCAACAGATCAGAAGTTATCCAAACTCCCTAGTACCATAGTTTCAACAAGAATATAAATATGATTCATGTGATGCATGATGGTAATTTTATCTTGAACACTACTGCGCTAGACAGTACAATCCCAGTCATGCACGGTAAAGGTTTTCCTTTCTTGTTTTTACATCAAACACTTTTCAGGTACATTTCACATGCAGAGTGGTTTTAGTTAATTTTAATTCGTTTTATGTGTTGAGCTAAAGCAAATGCAAAGATCGTTTTTCTAAGTCTCTGTTTCTACATTGCCTCTCTTATGTCTAATTGTTCCCTGACTGGACTTTCTAGTTTTACTGAGTGGAGTAATAATGCTATGAAAGCTGAAAATGCTATGTTAACAGTGTTGACATTTTAGCTATTTTAGAAAAGATGAAACATTGGAGAAAGTCAGTTCACATGTCTTTTCTGAAGTGATTTGTTCTGAGATACATTTTGTTTCCTTTCCCAGAGCCTGCTGTCCACAATAAGGAATTTTGTATTTAAATAAGCTCAGACCTATCAGATAATTTTCTAATTTTAGACCAATGCTTTTTGACAATTTTATGAGTCTACAAATATTCATTTTTTGTGTGTGTGTATTTCTGTCCCTTTTGAAACTATAGATCTACGCCACATTGTGCTGTGTTTTAAAATTAATCATAGTAGAAAACAATTTCCAGAAGGAGCTCTTGGGAAAAAAGCAAAAGATAAATGCAAAAGATAAAGTTTCAAAATTTGACTAGACAGGAATGTGTTAATTTATATAACTATTTCTCTGTTCTCATGACAGATAATAATATCTAACAAGAGAAGGATGAAAGATTATTCAGAAATCCTGATTTGTTTGTCTATTGATTCAAAGAGAATTGGTCATTAAGTACTCAGTCATCTGTTGGAAACATTACTACAGATTCCACAATCTGTAGGCAAAATCATAGGATTGAAGGAATATATGTTTTGAAAACTCACAGCACACATTCTGAAAGAATGTTATGTCGTTTGGGATTATTAAATCCCTTTGTGGGCTAGCAATCCTGCTGTGCTTAAGCGCTTATTTTTAAAAATAGGCACTTACATGGCACAGCTGGACATGAAGAGGAAAAAAGATTCTAAAATTCTAAAGAACCTAAAATTTATCCTCTGTGAGTTTGTGAATTTCTTTTTTGTGAGATGAATTTTGTGTTATTTTTGATGTAGCTCCACCACTTGAAACACTGCAGCATGTATGCACCTTACGGGAACTTATTTTCTTGTGTGATTGAAGTGTCTTAGGGATCATACTTGAGGATAGAAATTCCTTCCTTCCTTCCTTCCTTCCTTCCTTCCTTCCTTCCTTCCTTCCTTCCTTCCTTCCTTCCTTCCTTCCTTTTAGGACATTACTTCTGTTCAGAGAATTAATCTGGCTTGGGTGCTGCCAGCAGAGCATTCGAGGGTCCAACTGATAGGAAGAAATAGTAATGAATTACAGTTTTTAAAGTATACGGTAAGTCAGCCTGTTCTCTCCAAATGAGGCAGACCTGCTCGGGGAGATGTAGCAGGGAGGAAGATATCCAAAACATTACAGGTCTGTCTGTACTAGCGCGTTAGATAGTAACAGGGAAAGCTCTCAGGCAAAAGAATTCAACCCTGCCTACTATTAAACTGCTAGGGAAATCCCTGCCATTATTTATTTCTTTATTTATTTTGGACTTGTGTCAGCTAGAGATTTCTCTTATCTTTCTGTGTATGAATTAGAAGATAGTGTGGGTTGGAAGGCCATTTCTACCATGCAGCTTTGAGACCATTTTAAAAATAGTTTAATAGTGCAGACAGAGGTTGTTCCATTCCACATTGATTCAATGCCAGGTCATGGTCTTGTTCTACTTTAAGCTAGTGAGTTTCCAGTGTATTCTTGAATTATATCAGCAAAGCATAAATGGGAATTGCTGCAGTTTGTCACACTTCCTCTAGAGACTGCAATGGTGCAAAACTCTCACTGAAACTTTCTCAAGAAGAGCATGAGGAGAGCACTGGCTGATGGTGAAAATTTAATCCCTTTGCTATGAGCCAATGGGCTCACCTAGATTTGATTGAAGATGATCTTAATTTACTAACCAGAGAAGGCTGCATAGTTTGAGGGATGTTGTTTCTACTGTTGAACATAGAGCCAAGATAAAATAAATATTTTTAATTGCAAATATTATAATTTTATAAAGGAGTTAATTACGATAAGAAAAGCCTGTTCTGTTTTCCTCATTAAAAAGTCAGCGAGTTCCTTGTAGCATTTACTAGTGGACAGGTATGGTTGGACTCTACTACCTCAAACGCCTTTTCCAACACAGTGATTCTATAATTCTATGATTCTATGATTTTTGTTTCAGATTTTGGGCTATAATATAAGGAAACTGGGGTAAGCTGGATAATTGTCACAGTTCCAGTGACACTGCAGAAGCTACAGAGCAGTCTTCGAAACTACAGGTGGGTTTTCTACTGTATTGTCACCTGTACAAAAATAGCCAGTGATGTATTTAGTATTCCCAAAAATATCTACCTGAAAATGTACGCTAAACCTTCTGCCTGGCCTTTTTAGACTTGAATTTAGGTTTTCTTTAGACGATTGAAGTTTGTTCACCGGATTTATAGATGTATTTTTACATATATATTTCTGAACATGTTCCCTGATTGCATCTTCCCAGTAATGAAGCAGCTCGCCCTGCTGTGCAGTTGAATACAATTACTTTTTCTCCTTTATTGATCTTGAAACTGAATTCAGGAATGTAGGGCCATATTATTCTTTATGTGTACTGGTTAATCTGTGGTATAAACCCAAAAAATCTTTTTCCAACTCATTTGTAAATGCTTAATAAATATTACATAGTCCACCATCACCCAGTCTGTAGTATGCATCATTGTGGTGTTTTCTCCATTTGTTGCTGTTTGTGTAGAACTGATATTTTCAAGGACGTTTGATATTGTTATTACTCTCAGGCAAACATATAGTCTTTGGAAGATCTGGGAATAACTGATTTTTGTGGAAGCCTGTGACACAGCAAGGAAATGAGAATTCCATGAGCCTGACCAAGACTGTAACGCATATGCTTGCATCAAACAATAATGCTAAATAGTTACATTTTATTATTATTATTATCTATGAAGAAGTAGTGGTAGACGAAAAGCTGGTTTTTACACAAATGTTGGGTGTTGAGTGATGTAATCCTAGGATAAGCGGTGGATTTAGCTGCTTAAATCCTTCTAATTCCATAAGCTTGACCTTCTTCAACTCTTTTCCAAGTGCTAGTCTCTTCAGTTAGTAATAGTGTTTTACTAAGCTAATACACTTGTTAATTGGTTATTATTCTTAAAATGGAAAAGAAATAATGAAAAAAAACCAAGCAGCTAAACACACCACTGTCCTTAAAAATTATTTATGCCTATATATTTTTAATACATACAGAAAATCCTGTGAAATGAGAAGATAGTTCTTTTCACGAAAAGTGCAAAGAAAAAAAAAGTTAAAATCTCATCAGAGTGAAATTTGAGTTCCGTTCTGAACAAATAAATGCCTTTCCGTCTCTGGAATTTGGCAAGGAATTTCTATAATCCAAATGTTGTTGAATATTATGGCAAAGAAGATTTAGAGCCTTGGAGAACCACTGAATTAACTTTTTTCTTAATCTGTCATTATCTGCCAGCTTCCATACAAACTGTAGTTTCTGGAAGACAAAGAGACAGTGTTTGGGTAGGAGTTTTAAGCAGGAAGTATTGTATGGAAGGGCCTACTTTAATAGAAAAAGCAGACTGAAACGGTATTGTAGAAAATGGTGATTCTCCCTCTGCGCATGGAAAGAATGGCTGGAGAGAACATGCATAGTGTATGCATCACAAACAGCTTTTCATGATCAGCTTCGTGGCTTCTCTGGGGTGGCTTTTGCTTGGTTTCCTTGCTTGAGATGATTTACTATAGACCAGCATTTGTTGAGCTGGAGGAAGATGTTGTGTCCAAACAAAGCTTGTTAGAGCAGCCAGCTATGAAAGCCTCCACAAGAAACAAGGAAAAGCCTGCCCAGGAACGACTAAGAGACCAAGCACGCAATCCCCATTATTTGACAGTTGTTTATATAAAAACTTTTCTTGTAATTACAGCTACTTTAGACACTTCTAAGAAAAGATGACACCAGGAAAGGACGCCCAGTGGAAAAATATTTCTGCCTGCTAGACTGAAAGACCTCACCAAATAACCAGTTAGTAGAGGATAAATACCACAAGCAAACATGACTATTTCTCAAATGTGAAATTATGCGTGAGAGACGCCTTTCAACAGACAACTGCCGTAGGTTTGGGCTTATGCTTCTCAAAGAGAGCTAGAAAACATTAGTCAAAACAATTTGTTCTCCTCAGAGAATCTGTTCTATTATCATTTTGTGAAATCGTCTCAATTCTAATCAAAAACTTTCCAAGGGGTCAGATACCAAAATTCCTACTGTAACCCTTGCAGGTGACAATGGAATGTTTTGGAATTCTGTTTTGGTTTTTGTTTTAATTTATTTCAAGATATTTCGTACTGGCATAGCCACAGGAGCTTGACTGTTTTTCCCAGGTCCTGCTTATAAGAAGGAACTTGAGAGCCCAACGAACATCAGGATCTAGCTTTTGAGGGCAATATTCTGTTATTTAAACCAGACCACAGCCTTTCTCTTGCTCCATTCTCACAAAAAATACACTGTTTCATTCGTGCCATTTTTCTATGAGATCAAGACACACCTAATGACATAGGAAAAAAAAAATAAGGGTTTAAATACCATCCTTTGCCTGTTCTAACTAAATGGGAACTAAATTAAGGTGCAAACAATCCTATAATGATATTTCTTAGCTCTAGAGTGCTTACTTTGGAGAAAAAAAAAACCCCAAGGTAAGCACTCTAGAGCTAAGTATCAATAACGATACTATCATTTCAATATTTTTGCTCTAATGGTGGGAATTGCCTCCTGTCTGATGTTTTTTTTGTCCCTTACTTAACCTCCAACTATCATAAGCTCTAGTAGCTTCACCATTCAAATTATTTTTTTTCAGAGGTAGGGATGTAGCTGTATTGGTGGATTTGGACAAAAGATAACCTAACATATCTTCTACACTGATAGGAGAAAAAGAACAGGCAACTACTCAACTACTAAAAAAGCAGTTCGGAAGAAATTTTAGATTCTTTTTGGGGATGTGCAACTTACATTTCCATACATAAAATGAAATGTGCATGGAATCATATTCATTTTTTAAAAATGTCATGTTAAATGTCATAAATCATTAATCTTTTCTTGAGGAAGTCAACCCTTTCCTGATATCCAGTCTGAACTGTCCCTGGTGCAGCTTGAGGCCATTCCCTCTTGTCCTGTCCCCTGTCACTTGGGAGAAGAGACCAGCACTCACCTCTCTACAACCTCCTTACAGGTAGTTGTAGAGAGCAATAAGGTCTCCTCTCAGCCTCCTCTTCTGAAGGCTAAACAACCCTAGCTCCCTCCGCCGCTCCCCTCGTAAGACTTGTTCTCAAGCCCATTCACCAGCTTTATTGCTCTTCTCTGGATGCACTCCAGAGCCTCAACATCCTTCTTGTAGTGAGGGGCCCAGAACTGAACACAATATTCGAGGTGTGGTCTCACCAGTGCCAAGTACAGGGGCAGAATAACCTTCCTGGACTTCCTGGCCATGCTGTTTCTGATACGAGCCAAGATGCCATTGGCCTTCTTGGCCACCTGGGGACACTGCTCACTTGTGTTCTGTTGGCTGTCAATCAACACCACCAGGTCCTTCTCCTCCAGGCAGATTTCTAGCCACTCTTCCCCTAGTGTATAGCACTGCACAGGGTTGTTGTGCCCCAAGTGCAGGACCCAGCATTTGGCCTTGTTAAAGCTCATACCATTGGTCTCAGCCCAGCAGTCCAGCCTGTTCAGTTCCCTTTGGAGAGCCTCCCTACACTCAAGCAGATCGACACTTCCTCCCAGTTTAGTGTCATCTGCAAACTTGCTAAGGGTGCACTTAATGCCTTCATCCAGGTCACTGATAAAGGTATTGAACAGCACTGGACACAGCACTGAGCCCTGGGGAACACCACTTGTGACCGCCCTCCAGCTGGAGTTAACTCTATTTACCACAACTCTTTGGGCCTGGCCATCCAATCAGTCTTCCACCCAGGAGAGTGCACAACTACACACGTGAGCAACGCATCTCATGTTGGAAACTTCCCCCCACCCAACTGTTAAGACATTAAAGTATAATGTGTTGCTTGCTTCTTGGAGCCCTCTGTTGCTGCTCCAGATCTATTTTACAGGCAAACATTTCCTGAAATGGGACATTTCCATAGTCCTATTACCCCAACAATCCCTACCTTAAAGCTGAGTGATATTTCAGAGCCTGCAATATTTCCTTCTATCACGGAAAAAAAAAAAAAAAAAAAGCTTTAGAGAACTGGTACATGCGAGTTTACAGACTGGAAAAGGTCATCACACTTGGTAATAAGACATTATGAATTCCCAAAATTACACTCTCCACCTCGACACTGCCGTTCCTCATTGTTGGAAATAGGAAAGGCAATGGATATACACATTGATAGAAATACGTAGACATTCTTTGACAAAGTTGTACAATAATATTCAAAACAATCTGCAAATGCTGTAACTGAATCCTTCAGGGAGAGCCAGTTCCCCCCAATACTGCTCCTGTACTTGTTGGATACCCAAGCACAGGCTGTTTTGCACAAGTAAGGGAAACAGAGGCAAGGGAAGAGCAGAGCTCGCTCCCGCTACAAACTTGCAATGGACAAGAGAGACAGAGGGAGCCAGGATGTGAGACATGAGTGGCGCCTTGGAGGTGCAAGAGCGGCAGACTAGAAGCTAGCCAACAGGACCTGGAGAAGCCCTGACTAGGGGCTACAGTCAATTGTACAGAAGAGAAGAAACTACCCCCAGGGGCCTTCCTTGGAGCCCACCTGGGAAGTTTAAGAAAGCTTCCTTCCCCCACGTGCATGGCACAAGGGCCACATTCGTGGAGCATGAGCAGCAGGCACCCAGCCACAACGGCCCAAAGGAGCCCTGGCAAGGTGTAAGGGTCGGCCAAAGGATCGATTTCTATCTCAACATTTCTCATCAGGTGCTAAGCCTCAGAACCCGACTATGTAAATCAGAGACGCCAGCCTTGCGAAAACAGCCAAAGCTGGTACACAAAGATTGTTTTGCACCTGCCAAAGCTGGTACAGAATGAATGCTTTGTCCCTGTCTCCAAGTCTCCCTGCTTCTTGTACCTACCTCCTTATTTCCCTGCTATTGTGAAAGATCCATGAAGCAAGACAGGAAAATTGATTATGAGAATTACCACAGACCCATACCTCAACAGAGCATGTGCAGGGACAAGTTCATCCAGGTTTCAAGGTGATGATGACTACTAGCCTTCATCAGCGACCCCAAGTTGAACACTGCTGCCAGGAGGAGACCTGCCTTGGTAGCCAAGCACGCCTCAGACACTCCTCTCTTGGCATGTGTGACCTGCTAGTTGGAGATTGGCATATCTCCACAGGATTGAGGTGGAGCAAAGACAGATCGCAAGGAGGAACCAAGCGTATTGACTAGCATAACGGACAGCTCTGGAGCAGCTGAATTTTGAAAGTATTCTCCACTGTGAGATCACATAGACCAAAGACAGAAGCAGTGGAATGCCTTCTGGACCGGGAGTCCCAGAGACATCGGCCATCTGTGGACCTGTGGTGGTAGCTATAAACCCCTTTTTTGTTCCCTTTTCTCCCCGTCTTTCTTTTTATTCTCTCTCTCTTTCTATCACAAGCCCTTTTACAGGCACAATTAATAAAGTTCCTGTTTGGATTGAAATTTAACTCCCTTGATTTGTTGAGTTATTGCTTTTTTGCACTCCGAGATCATAGCTGAAATGAACCATTATGCGTCCACTTATGAGTGGACCGTGACAAAAGGGGCTGTGCTGAGCGCTACAGAGGAGGCACGAAAACCCCAGGGACACTTGCTGGTTCATTGTGGGGGGAAAAAAAGCCTTCCTGCTTCCAGCTGCAGGGCACTACAGGTCATCTTTGTGGTGCATGAACACAGTGGGCATGTGGGCAGTGACCCAGCCAAAGTGGACCACCAGCAAAGGAGCCCTGACAAGTGGTCATACCCTGTGCTGCAGAGGAAGGCAACCCACCCCCTCCCCCACCATGAGGCCAGTGCCAATCTGCCCTGGGTGAAAATTCCTTCCTGACCCTAGAGCTGGTGATCAGCTATTTCCTGACCATGTGAGCAAGATCTGTCCCCTTGTCCCACAGGCTGGTCACACCTCCCAGGAGATGCCACAGCCCTGTTCTCCCTGAACCTGGACCCAGCTCAGAGGTTTCCAAGAGTGGCCAATTGGCCCCATCCTGATTGGCCTTGGGGGAAAGACTCCTTCCTGCACCTGCCGGGACACAAGTGGGTATTCCAAAGCACTGGGAACCTTTGCAACACGTCTGAATCCCATTTCTTACAGCTGCTGCCTTTGGCTGCATGGGGGAAGAGTATGGCAAGATCTGCAGTGCTACTCAAGAAGGTTTTCCCTTTGTTACAAGATGTTATGAGCTTCTTCGTGATATTGCTAACTGGAAAAAAAACAGAGAGGTCTGTGTGGGCTACTTTGGACTTAGCTTATTACAGCAGGCATAGAAAACAAAGGGCTCAGCTCAGGCAAATGAATACCAGCTTCAGTGCCAGCGTGTACATACACACACACAAATTCTCGTTTCCCTTGGGAAGTCCTATGCAGTGCGTCCACTCGTAGGTGAGGTCCCCAGCCGTTGTTGCGAGGGATCCAACTTTCATAGCATTGAATAAACAAATCACATCACTCTAAAAAAGCGGAGTCTCTGGCCACCCCCCCCCCGACTCTCTTTCTCGTGCTCTCTGCACCAAGAACAGCACAGCACAATCCTGCTGATAAGAGCAATGGGAGAGCTTACAGATGAAACAGTGCACATAGCAAGACAATATGAATTGTCCAGGGGTCACCTGTATCATTTTAGGCCTGTCCATAAAGCCCTGTCACTTCAGACACATTACAGAAAGAGCTGAGGGCAGATATTTCTCCTTTTCTTGCCTTTCCTCCTCAGTTAGACTGGAGCCTGGAATACACACAGATGTTACTCTTTGCCCTGACAAGTTGTGGCACTTTGTTTCTGCCATCATCTTCAAAGCCTGCACGACACATTATGGTGCTGCAGCCTGAGTGCTGCAGGGCAGCCCTGGCTAAACCATCCCCAGAAACTGTTTGCAAGTGATCTTTCACTGAGGTACACCTCGACTCCATTGAATGATGCTAAGAGAGCACAAAAGCCTGCTCATCTTTTACATGACGTCCTTTCATGTGGGCCCACACCTTTCTCTCAGAGAAGCACAGTGTATAAAAGTAGAGGAAAAGAATCTCAACTGATAGAGCTGCTTCTTCTTTACCTTTAAAGTATTACATTTGACAGTCTCAAAGAAGAAATGAGGCCCAAGAAGAGGCTGCGCTACTGTCGAACATCTGCATGTTGCTGTGAAGCTGTGGAGAAGTACCACTGACTGCATAGGCTTTAGAAATGTCATTGTTGGTGACACATGGGGAAAAGGCAGGCAAATGCAGCTCTCACTTCCAGTGCTGCCAGGGGAATTACAAAGTCAGAGATGCCCCTGGTAGTTCTGCAATAGCTTCTCCTTTCTTTCCAAAGATTCAAGCCCAAGTTTGTATGGAGGAAGAAGTTCATGAAGAACCAGGCCTCGTTCACTGAAACAGTGATTGTCCTCAGCGATTTGTTAAATAACTTGAATCCCAAAAAGTTACCCAAGTCTTTCAAAATTACATAACCTAGAACTGGACCCAAGAAGAGAAGAAAAGCCTCATGGAACCTGTCCAACCACAGCACCTTTCATGGTGACATCATCAGCAGCACCCCTGCAGCTGGCTCACAGCTCCCTAGCAACCCCACACTTCACACCCAAGCTTTCAATGCAAAGGTTGAACATTGGGACAAAAAGCAGAGGATCAGTTAACAGCAAGGATACCACCCTGCAGCTGCGGCAAGTATCTGAAGCCCATGAAGCTCAGCCCGCCTCTGAGTGGGGAGGAGTCAATGGAGATTGACTTCCCACTCGTTGTCGAGGAGCCCATGGAGGTCGACCTGCCCCTGAGCGACGAGGAGCCCATGGCGGTCGACTCATCGCTCAGTGGCGATGAGCCCATGGAGGTCGACCCACCATCACTGCCAGCAAGCCCAGGTGGGTTGATCCGCCCCTCGGTGGCAAGGAGCCCCTGGAACTGGATCCACCTGCAGAGAAGAAAGAACCCATGCAGGTGGATCCAATTCCTGTGGGCCTGATGGGGTACTATACCACCATGCCCAGGGTGCCTCCAGGCTCACCCAATCTCAGCACCGCTTGGGGCTCTGCGAGTCATCTTCACAGCCAGCTTCCAGTAAGAAGCACTGGATCACCAGCATCCATCAGTGAAGACAGCAGCACCCTCACCACCAGCCTGACAAAGCATCAGGAGCATCGCCTCTGTTGTTTTATATATACCATTATTATTATTGCTGTTGTTGATGATGTTGTTGTTATTACCACTATTACATAGAAGTATCAAGAGTAGGAGTAGTAGAATCATTATTCTTTTTTATTGTGTTAATAAAACGGTTGTTATTTTACCCCGTGGGTTTTCCTTTCCTGGTGCAGCGTGAGGATGGGAGAGGGGCTGCCTGTAGTTTAGCTCTTGGTTAAGGGCTCAACAATGGCTCACGTGCTTGTTCAGGAAAGCAAACAGATCCAAGAGGGGTGAGTTCCATGTGCAACCAACCTGATCCCTGAAGTCACTCCCCAGGAATTAATACATTATGCCAATGAGGAATCGCCCCCCTTCTCTTTAAACCTCATAGAAGCATCAGCAAGAAGTATGGACATGTGAAGCATTTATTTTTAAATCCTCTATTATTTGTCGCTTAAAACATATAGAAAATAGAAATGCAACCCCCATTTCTTTTCAAAAGTATAATTTAATGCAAAGTGCTAAAACCAAGGTAAAAATGACACCCGCAAGGTAGATAACGATGGAGATAAACAACATGCTCAAAAACATCTTATCACAGGAGTCACTTATTCTTATCCGCTACTGAACGACATCCACCTAGCATGCTGAAAGGCCAGACATTCCTGTAGAAACCAAAAGAAAGAGTCACACTTAGAGGGAGGAATGGACAGGAGAGGTGACCCCAAACTGCCAAACAGAGTATTCCACCCCATGCACATCATACTCAGGATAACCAGCTGAGGGATTATGAGGGTCAAGTGTTCTTTGGTAGCCAGCAAGCAGTGAGGACCTCATCTGTCTTTTTCTTTATCCCTGTTTTCCATGTTCCTCAATCAAATTCCTGAGTGTGGCCTGGGACCTTTTCAAGACAGCTTTAGCCTTGTGATCCTGAAGTTCATCCTGTGTATGAAGTATATGAAATGGAATACTGTGTTGGGCAGTTTGAGGTCACCTGTCCTGTGTGCTCCCCACCCCCCTTGTAGCGCGATTCTTTCTTGCCCCTTTCCCTTATGGCATTCCATCAGCTCAAGGATGGACTTGGTTTCTAGAGGAATAAGCGTGCGCAGTGGCCTTTCTGCATACCAGTGCCCTGCTTTATCGCTGCTGGAGACAGAAAAACAGGCGCTTAACATTCAGAAAGTGGAGTTGCTTAGACGAGGCTTAGCTGAAAACCTAGAAACCTGATTCTACTTCAGCCCAGAGCAGAACATAAGCTAACCAGTTCCTTTTGAGTTTTACTTGAACTAAAGAGGAAGGAGTTTGACAAGGCTGAAGTCCTGTGATCGCCCCTCCTCACACCTCGCACCCAGCAAGGCCAGACCAACGCTCTCAATCCCTGTCACCCTTCTCAGAGGAGAAGCAGTGAAGAAATACGTGGAAATTGTCATCCTGCAACATTTTAGCACAGAAAGATCAAGGAAACATTGTTTCCAAATACTGCCAGAGGAAAGGGGGCTCAGAGGGGCAAACCCGCAGTCAGAGTAACAGAAGGCAGCCTGCATTTAAACCTGCCGGCTCCAGGCTGGCAGCTGAAAAGCAGGGGATGGGCTGTGATGGCTTCAACGCTTGCACCATGTGCTCAGTGTATTTTGGGCCAACTTGGGACGGATCCCATTTGGATCAGCTGTGCTGCTTGGCTCCGCCCTTTACATGCGCACGGAGTCTACGAGGTACAAGAGGGGCAGTGCAGGCTGGGACGACTATCCCATTTCCCAGAGAGCAGGCTTACGCTAATGGCTGCTAATTAGCATTAGCGTAACAATGTTTCATCTCTGTGGAAGAATCCCACGGAAATGCTTTCCAAAGCATCTCTGAATATCACTCTACAACCAGCAGAGTACGCAGATGTTATGCTGCGGGTTTGGAAGCCTAGAAGTTTGCCAGCTATCCGTGGGACCCGGAAGTCAGTGAACAAGAACTCTCAATTCTGCATTTTGAACAAGAGCCTGTCTTCCTTCAAGATGGCATCCAATGGTTTTTGTTCTAGCTTTGTGACAAGAACTCTTTATTTCTTCCTTAAATGTTTGAAACTGGTGGGTGTTATGAGCTGAATTATTAACCAACGTCATTCTCTGGAGTCTTGAAACTACCCTTTAAAGTGAGCACCAGCTCTTCATACTACAACCAGCCCTCTGATGAAGAGGTATGAAGGAAAGAGCTTCTCACAGACTTGGAGGCTCCATCAACTTTTCCTCTAGAATGGATCCAAAGTACTCTTCGTGTTCTCTTATGGCTGTCTCATCTGGGAATGTGTAGGTTTTCCTCCTAGTTATCAGACTGGTGAACTGCTTGGCCCCAGATGTTCTGCTGCTTGTTTTCCTCCTGCCTTCCAGCACACATATGAGCAGACTGGGACCAAATTCATCTAGTGACCTGAGAAAAATTTGCACCTCTACAGCAACCCCATCAGTGCGGTGAGATTTTTCCCTGTTTTGTCAATAGTGACCTCATTGCTCAGGGCTTCCTTCATAGCCCTGTCGTCCTCCAGCAAACCTAGCGATGTGCTTCATCTCAATACTGTAGCATCCACTTTTCTGACACAACTCACTGAACTTCAGGCTTTATTTACTGACATAATTTACTCCACTCACCACAGAAGAATAATTGACAGAAGCTTATCTGTACAAGTGTGTTGGGAAGTACACTGAGAAGATGTAAAAGTACAATATTTTAACTAAAGCCACAATGTAGTACTTACACTGCAAACAACAGCTAAGCTGTTCTGGTCTCCCCTTTCTCTAATAGTTTCAGAGCATCTGCCTTGGTAATCTCTAAATGAAAATGGAGAATCCCTTCTTATCAGGGGACTTGTCATCCTGGGGTGAACATTGACTTTCTGCATCCAGGTCCTACTCATTTTGTCTCAGACTGGTTTGCTGACGTGAATGGTCTCTCTACTCTCTCAGACGTAATGAATTCCCACTTAACATCAGCAATCTCCTTAAACAATCAATCAAGCAATCAAGCAAGAAATCAAGCAATCAAACAAGAATCATAGAGTCATAGAATCACTATGTTGGAAAGGACTCACTGGATCATCGAGTCCAAATATTCCTAACAATCCCTAAACTATGCCCCTCAGCACCTCTTCCACCTGTCCTTTAAACATCTCCAGAGAAGGTGACTCAACCACTTCCCTGGGCAGCCTGTTCCAGTGCCCAATGACCCTTTCCCTGAAAATTTTTTTCCTGATGTCCAGCCTTAACCCCCCTGGCAGAGCTTGAGGCCTTTCCCCCTTGTCCTGTCCCCTATCACTTGGGAGAAGAGGCCAACTCCCTCCTCTCCGCAACCTCCTGTCAGGTAGTTGCAGAGAGCAATAAGGTCTCCCCTCAGCCTCCTTTTCTCTAGGCTAAACAACCCCAGCTCTCTCAGCCGCTCCACATAAGACTTGTTCTCCAGCCCCCTCAACAGCTTCGTTGCTCTTCTCTGGACACACTCCAGAGCCTCAACATCCTTCTTGTGGTGAGGGCCCCAGAACTGAAGGCAGTATTCGAGGTGGGAGAATAACCTCCCTGGACCTGACGGTCACACCCTTCCTAGATGCCATTGGCCTTCTTGGCCACATGGGCACACTGCTGGCTCATGTTCAATTGGCTGTCAACCAACAAGCCCAGGTCCTTCTCCTCTAGGCAGATTTCTAGCCAGACGTCTCCTAGTCTGTAACACTGCATAGGGTTGTTGTGCCCCAAGTGCAGGACCTGGCATTTGGCCTTGTTAAAGCTCATGTCATTGGTCTCAGCCCAGCAGTCCAGCCTGTTAAGATCCCTTTGCAGAGCCTCCCTACCCTCCAGCAGACCCACGTTTCCACCCAGCTTAGTGTCATCTGCAAACTTGCTAAGGGTGCACTCAATGCCTTCATCCAGGTCATTGATAAAGGTATTGAACAGCACTGGACACAGCACTGAGCCCTGGGGAACACCACTTGTGACTGGCCTCCAGCTGGAGTTAACTCCATTTACCACCACTCTCTGGGCCCGGCCATCCAACCAGTTTTCAACCCAGGAGAGTGTGCGCCAGTCCAGGCCAGAGGCTGACAGTTTCTGAAGTAGAATGCTGTGAGAAACTGTGTCGAAGGCTTTACTGAGGTCCAAGAAGACTATATCCACAGCCTTTCCCTCATCCAGTAGTCGAGTCACTTTGTCATAGAAGGCGATCAGGCTAGTTTGGCAAGACCTGCGTTTCGTGAACCCGTGTTGACTGGGCCTGACCACCCGGTTCTCTTGCACATGCTTCATGATAGCACTCAAGATCAACTGTTCCACGACTTTCCCCAGCACTGAGCTCAGACTGACATGCCTGTAGCCAATTTGATTTCTAGTTGGGCCTTAGCCCTCCTGATTTTTTCCCTTCATGATCTCATTTCCTCCCTGTAGTCCACCCAAGACACCTGTCCCTTCTTCCAAAGCTCATAGACATTCCTCTTCTTTTTGATGCCTCTGAAGATCTCCCTACTTAACCAAGCTGTTTTTTTCCCCCTCCTGCTCCTTTTCCAGAACATAGGGATGGCTTGCTCCTGAGCTGCTAGGATTTCAGTTTTGAAGAGCACCCAGCCCTCATGGGCTCCCTTGCCCTTAAGGACTGTCTCCCATGGGACTTTGCCAATCAGCCTTCTGAGCAGTCCAAAGTCTGCCCTCTGGAAGTTTAATCTGACTGTTCTGCTAATTCCCCTCGTTATCTCACCTGGAACTGAAAACTCTATCATCTCATGATTGCTTTGTCTCACGCATCCTCCAACCATCACATCCCCCACGAGGCCTTCTCTGTTCACAAACAGCAGGTCCAGGAGGACATCCTCCTTTGTCAGCTTACTCAGCTGTTGTATGAGAAATAAAGAAGAAATAAACCCAAAGATCACTCAGTGTTTTCTTGTAAGCACTTTAGGGAGACAATAATAACTGTTCTTTCCAACTCCAAAAGGACTTCTAGCAAGTGCTCAACACTGCCTGGACGGCTTACATAATAACTTGTTTTAACTCAGAATTGAGGTTGTCAAATGGAAACTCAAGCTCTAACAAAATGTTATATTAAGCCAAACATGAAATCAGAAAACTGGAATATACAAAGCTGGCTCTATGTCCTCACAGTCTGAGCTTTCCCTCAGACAGCAAACAGGCTGTAAGAAGTACTAGAAGAATCATAGAATCACCAGTTTGGAAAATACCTCTTGGATCATAGAGGACAATCATTCCTATGTGCCACTAAAACATGTCCCTAAGCACCTCCTCTACCCATCTCTTAAATGCCTCCAAGGGATGGTGACTCAACCATGTCCTTGGGCAGCTGTTCCAGTGCCTGATGACCCTTTCTTTGAAAAACTTTTCTTCTGATATTCAGTCCTGTCCCCTGTCACTTGGGAGAAGAGACCAGAACCCACCTCTCCACAATCTCCTGTCAGGTAGTTGTAGAGAGCAATAAGGTCTCCCCTCAGCCTCCTCTTCTTGAGGCTAAACAACCCCAGCTTGCTCAGCTGTTCCTCATAAAACTTGTTCTCCAGCCCCTTCACCAGCTTCGTTGCTCTTCTCTGGACACACTCCAGAGCCTCAATATCCTTCTTGCAGTGAGAGGCCCAGAGTTGAACACAGTTTTCAAGGTGCGGTCTCACCAGTGGTGAGTACAGGGGCAGAATAACCTCCCTGGACCTGCTGGCCAGGCTGTTTCTGATACAAGGCAAGAGATGTCTTACAGGACACTCATTTAGAATTAATAATTGCAGTGTCCTATTTTTAATTTAAAAATATTTAGGATGAAGATCCCATGTAGAGATAGTAAAGGTCCTATATCATCTTGAAAAGTGATGTAAACTGTATGATCAATTTAGTAAGATAGTGTTTGTCATAAATTCATCTTCCAAACTGAGCAAAAAAAATAGGGTGAGTTCACCTATATGGTAAATTTGAGCCTTAGCAGGTTTTTTTTGGTTTTTTAGATTAGTAGATGTCAGGAGTAAAACTCTCTTTTTTTTTTAAATGCTCTTTACTGCTCTTAGTATGTCTGAAAAACCTCTGGAAAAAGAATTTGGAAAAAACAGTGGTTTTACAATTACAGTCCACTTTGCTATCCATAGAGTTGAAATTAATATATTTCTCATGAGTGTTACATGAAGACTAGGGAAACCGATTCAGTATGTGTTGTTCAGTATTCACAGAATCACAGATTGGCACACTGGAAGGGACTTAAAGGATCATTTGGTCCAACCTTTTAGGTAATATATAGTTTAAATGAGATGACTCGGAATTGTATGGGAAGTAGCTGCCTTGGAGGGAGCAAGTGCTTCTTGAACAGTGGCAGTATTCATTTTTGCACTGTATTGCAATTTATAATTCTTTTTCTTCACAACTTTTAGCATCTGTTTTATCCATCCAGAGAGGAGTTAGTATTCATGCTTTATGGTTTGCAAAGATGAAGTGAAAGATATGAAAGGAGTAAAGATAAAACAGAGTAAATATCTGAAAACAAGGCAAGCTGGCAAAAATGATACAGTTTTCAATGTTAAGCTGGGAGGTGGTCTGAAAAGCTAAATAATCTTATAGTCCTGTTTTGTTTTGAATCTTTATAACTTGTAAAAATATCAGACAGACAGGCTTTGATAAAGGGTATATGTTGATGAAGGGGTTTTTGGAAGGCTGAATATTGTTTGTTTCTGATTTTTATTTTTTTTAACTTATTTAGAGCAAGATCAGAAAAAAATGCTCTCTTCTTAACTTTCTTACTTTTGTGTGGAGTGTATGTGTGTAGGTTTCGATACTGACAGCAGGGGGCTGCAGGGGTGGCTTCTGTTGGAAGAGACTGGACACAGGAAATTTACATAGCTAGTACCAGCCGGGCATAGTTGCTTCTAGCCGTCTCCAATGGACTCACTGCAGGGCACAGCCCTCAGTCAAGATGGTGACATCTCTGTGGAAACATATTTTAAGGCAAGGTATAAAATGCAGTGCAGCAGACTGTGAGAGAAAGGAGAGAAAACTTAAGAGAAGGAGGAGGGGAGGAAGTTCTCTTAGTGATGGAGCAGAGATTCTCCTGCACCCCACGGAGGACCATGCTCGAGCAGATAGCTGTGCTGCTGCATTTGGAAGACCCTATGCTTGAGCAGGTGGAGAGGCCGTGAAGGAAGCTGCAGCCCATGAAAGGCCCGTGCTGGAGCACGTTCTCCTGATGGGAACTTTGTACTGTGGAGAGGACCCCATGCAGAAGCAAGTTTATCCTGAAGGACTCATGCTGGAGGAGGGGTGAGATGTGAGGAGGAAGAAGCAGCACATGGACCAGAACTCCTATTCCTAGAGGAGTTTGGAGTGAAGGAATGAAGGAGTTTTCATAATAACATGTTACTGAGAGGACATAGGTGGAATTAAGATAGTTTCGAAAACTAGTGAAAAGTCACAGACTTAAGCCTGAGAAAAAGGGCATTGGGGAGGCGTTTTAGCTTTCTGATTTTGTTTCTCACAATCCACCTCCATTATAAAATGGCAATAAAATAATTTTCCCTAAGTTAAATCTGTTTTGCCTATAGGGCTAATTGGTGAATTGTCTCCCCGTCTTTATCTTTACCCATGCGTTTTTCTCTCTTATTGTCTCCTGCTATGCTGTTGAGGAGAAGGACTGAAGGAGTGGCTTGGTGGATCAGCACAGTGTAACTTCCTTTAAGGGCTGCTTAAGTATTGCCAGTTTTACATGGCCATCTCTTTATTGACTTTCTACACATGGTCAGATATCAGAATCTATTATGAAGGGCTATACTTTTAGATGTCAGAGATTTTTATTAAGTATTTAAATCTTGTTATGCTTTTTGTGACAAGAATTGTAATCAGAATGGAGCATGAATGCTACCAGGCTGTCTGAATTTGTCTAGGCTCCAAATCAGGGAAAACTAGGTAATGTTCTAAGTGCAGAAATGCCATTTTTTGCTCCTTATTTAATGTTATCATGTTTTTGGTGAACACTTTTTTTTTTGTAATTCAGAAGAGACTTAGCCCAAGTTATATATTTTCCAAGTAACTTCCTGAAATACTCTATTGTGGTTGTACTATTAAAAAATAGATTAAATATTTTCATATTAGCATGTGATTGATAGTGCACAAATAAAGCTCAAATTGTTTTGAAAACTTTTTTATATTTGCCATTAATATTACTGAAGTGTTGTTGCAGATAGGAAACTCTTGCTTATAAATTTCATACCATCATAATAAGAGTTTTGGATATTTAAAGATTATAAGATTAAGAAAGAAGTTAAATATGTTGCATACATTTTTTTAGGAATTATATTACATTCTGCTGGATCTTGAGACAGAGGTAATAGTGTGGCTACATTGTAAGATTTCACTATAGATGCTCTATTTGTTTTGAGTAAACAAGGACACTAGTTATTGATTGACTTTGCTGTTGTAATTCAGAATAATTGATAACTCAAATTTGCTATCTCCTCAATTGCCTATGGTGGCATTCAATATATTATCATACAAGTATTGTCTATAAATACTTTTTAATGCTTTCTGCTTAGTTTTTAAACAAGTGTGATTAAAGTCATAATTCGTGTTGCAATGACACTGCTCATATGAGTTTAAGTATGTTGCTACTTTGCTGGCAAATGCTTTCTTTTTAAAGGTTTATGAGTTAGTTATTAACACAAGATCTAAATAAACTTAGTATTCCTACCTTTGTCATTACTTAAATTTTATATCTTAAGATGCAAATCTGTGCCATCTAATTAATATAATAGAAACAAGAAGGTGTGCTTAACTTGCATTTCAAGAAATAATGTAAACATGCAGTTATATAGTAAGCATCTGGGCATACATCTTTTTTCCGCTGCCTTGCACTCTAGTTGGCTTACTGCACTCAGGCCAAATCCGCAGCAGGAGTAAGTGTCATAGATGTGCCATCAAGAGATCTATGGCAGGTTACAGTAGAGAAGATACTATGTTTGTCTGATACATATTTTATGTGCTCTTCCCGATATTCCAGTCTCACAGCCAGTGGACAGGAAGTGCTTGGCATCCAGTTCACTTCAAACTAGCACTATTGGAAGTATTCTTTTTTAGTAATGTTTTCTCATTAAACATCCTTTAACTGTAATTCCTAGCACTTAAATTTTTTTTCTATTTTCAGTGTGAAATTAACTGAAAAAAATTATAATTCACACATTGAGTAAAGAGTATTGCTACACCAGTGATGCCTTGGCGTAAGCACAAGCTGAAACTCTCCATGGGGATTTTACATGCAGAATGGAAAGGTACCACATAGCTGAAGGAGAACACATTGGTTTTGTATGCCTTAATTCCAAACACCTTTTGTTTCGGTGGAGGTTCCATATTTTTTTTCCTGTCTGTTTGTGTATAACCTTTAAAGTAAATTATTTTTACCGTTTAAGCACTCTGTCCAGATGCTGGAAAACTATTTTGTATTTACTCACTCATAACGATGCTTATTAATTTTTGCATAATCTAGATCTAATTGTAAAACTGGCTTAGCAAACAAGTGAAGATAACTTTGGGGGTATCTATTTAGTCCTAGGTGGCCATCTGTCCAAATCACAGACTGGCAATATCAGAGAACTTCTGCCAGTCCCTGCACAGGAGAGGCCCAGATCAAGAATATAGTAGGGGTGCTAATGGTCAGGAATTAAATGCATTCTCACAGCTCCACGTAGAAGCTTCTGTAGCATCTGCTGATACAATGGCTGACATTTTTAACCACTGTTATCAATTTCTTACTTGAACAACCACACCACAAATTCACTCCAAACCACAGGAAATGTTCTCTATCAGTCCATCTGAAATGTAAGCCCAATAGCAAAGACCTGTATTTCAGTTACAGAAGCAGAGACGCTTGTGGAGAGGAGGAAAAAAAAATAAGCTATGGATTGAACACACTGTCCATAGCTGGTGCAGTTGCAGCTTTTGCTCACTGTAAAGTGTGTGGTTTAATACAAAAAGTGCACAAGTTCTGAAATTGTAATAGCTTATTTTTCCCAAGGCTTAGAACAAAGCCATGCAAGTCTAAATTAAGGTCAGAAATTTGAAGTCCACTCTGATAATCTGCAGAATGATTACAATTTTGGAAGCAGCTGATGATGAAGACAAAGCTGAACTTTAACAATAATAGTCATATATACAAATTTTATCCAACTGTTGTTATCTTTACAGAAGTTGTATGATAAAAATATAAACTCAGTGAATTTCACTGAGTATTTTGTGTGTCACATGTAATAGAATTTTTCATCCTTAAATGAATTTATGTACTATTCTAGACAGACATATAAGAAAGATGAATGTATTTATTATATGGGTTTTCTGGAATAGGCTTTTAAACAAAACTTTTTTACCAGAATTTTCAGGACACGCTGAAATACCAAAAGTAACTAAAAGAGAAGTAAAAGACAGGACAACCAATAGCCTTCAAAGAATGTGTGTGTCTGTTTTGTATAGAATATAAATGATAGCCATGTTTTTCTGTTGCTGAAAGAAATGTAGTCACCAGCAAGGGTAGCTTTATTGCTGGTATTAATATTTGTCTTTATAAGCTGTTTGCAGGCATGTCTTTCCTTTTCCTCCTAGATGCTAGGATAGGATGTAGACAATGGAAGACCTGAACTAAGAAGATCTTTTCATCTGTTTCCACACCATACTTGCATAAAACACCAGCAGATCAATCTTTCTTCCAAGTATGGGGTTTTTTTGGTGTTCAGCATAATACTTCTGTCTTTTTTTCTTCCTCTTTTAGAATGATGAAGGTAATGTACAGGAACTTTTCTTGATCATCTTTGCTGTTCCTAACTTGACCTTTCAGGAAATCTTTACTGTACAGATAATAAATAGAAGAATTCCAGCATGTAAGTCACATGGTCAGTAGAAATCAGCAGCATTATGCTGTCTGCTGTTAAAAGGCTTTCTATATACCTGTGCTAACTTCGATCTGTCTGCATAGAAGGAAAAACCCTGTCCATCTCCATGCAGAATTCTCTGAAATCAGTGTTTTGTTCCTTGAAGCCTACAGCACTCTGGTGTATGTGTGACACTGCTTTTACGTTATGCACACTGTATAGAGGTAAATGTTTTGCCTTCTCTGCTACACTTCCAATTCTATAATCCACAATCCCCACATCCAAAGCTTACTGACTGAAGGACAGCTTATTATATTAATCCTGGTTTAGAATTTGATGTCTTTTCTGCCTATTACCTATTTGTAAACCCAGAAGCTGTAAACCCAGAAGAGAGCGGTGGTCAACGCCATGATGTCCAGATGGAGATCCGTGACAAGTGGTGTCCCTCAAGCGTCCGTACTGCAGCCAGTGTTGTTTAATCAATGATATGGACAGTGAAATTGAGTGCACCCTCAGAGAGATGGCAGATGACACCAAGCTGAGTGGTGTAGTTGCTACGCCGGAAGGATGGGACGTCTTCCAGAGTCCAGAGGGACCTGGACAACCTGGAGAGGTGGGCCTGTGTGAAACTCATGAGGTTCAACAAGGCTGAGTACAAGGTCCTACACTGGGGTTGGGGCTATCTGCAGTTTCAGTACAGGATAGGGGATGATGTGATTGAGAGCAGCCCTGCAGACAAGGACTTGGAGTGCTGATTGACAGGAAGCTTGACATGAGCCCGCAATGTGCACTTACAGCCCAGAAGGATAACAGTATCCTGGGCTGCATCAAAAGAAGCGCGGCCAACAGGTCGAGGGAGTTGATTCTACCCCTCTATTCCTCTCTTGTGAGACCTCACCTGGAGTATTGTGCCCAGTTCTGGAATCCTCAACATAAGGATATGGAACTGCTGGAATGGCTCCAGAGTAGGGCTGCAAGGATGATCAGAAGGCTGGAGCACCTGCCATGAGAGGACAGGCTGAGAGAGTTGGATTGTTCAGCCTGGAGAAGAGAAGGCTCTGGGGAGACCTTATAGTGACCTGCTGATACCTGAAAGGGGCTTATTAGAAAGCTGGGGGAGGTACATTTTGCAAATGCCTGTAGTGATAGGACTAGGGGGAATGGCTATAAACTGGAGAGGGGCAGATTTAGACTAGACATAAGGAGGAATTTCTTCACTGTGAGAGTGGTGAGGCACTGGCACAGGCTTCCCAGGGAAGCTGTGGATGCCCCATTCCTGGAAGTGTTCAAGGCCAGGTTGGATGGGGCCTTGGGCAGCCTGGCCTTGTGGGAGATGTCCCTGCCCATGGCAGAGAGTGATGGAATTAGATGATCTTTAAAATTTCTTCCAACTCAAACCATTCTATTATTCTATGATTCTATGATTCCATGAAAATAAACGCTGTAAATTACAGGCTGTTTTGTTCCTGCATTGCATACTCTAAACATGGTTTCTTATTTCTGTTTTCTTTCATTTGGAAATGTGTATTAAATCAAAGAAGTAGAGCAAAGATTTTAGGAGAATATGATCTGATATGAGACTCATTTGTAGAATTTGTGGTCGACTGGGTAGATAATGATTTAGGTCATTTTTTTGAAAATGCATATTTACTCTGTAGACTATAATGGTTTGTGAAAAAAAATCATTGTGGCTTATAAGCTATATATGCATCTAAGGCACTTCTAAAATTGACTGAAATGGCTCTTTTTGACTAACAAAGTTTCAAATGTAATGACTACATACAAAAAATTTAGAATGCATTCAAGTGGCAGTACAACTTTATTTTCTTCCACTGAGAATGAAACCTTTAGTAATTTAATCTACCATTGATTTATTCACAGTCACTAATCTCAAAAGTTCAGCTGCTATTTACAGTTTTAGACTTATGTCACTATTAACTTTGAACTTTTTGGTAACCTCTGTGTTTCTATATAAATCTATAATGTTAATTTACTTTAACATAGAGGCACTAAGATTTTTAGTGTGTTCTGTTCAAGAATAAAATTAAACCATGCTTTAATTACTAAGCAGAATTGTTCTGGATTCAAGTACTGTTCAGGGGAATAGGTGTGAAATCCTTTCCTTGAAAAAACAGTTTTTGCAACTTTGTTGATGTGAATAGTATATAAATCAGATAGCAAACCAGATTCTACTGGTTGCTTTGGAGTTTTTCCATGAGAAGCAGAACTTATAAAGAAGTACTGACTTTTTGCATAATTTTAAATCTTGAAAATTACATCTCTAAGAATGCTAAGTATAAACAGGTCATTAATTAACCTTAAACAACAGTTTCTAACCATTGGAAGTATGATTGACAAGTCTCCTGATTCTGAAGAATATAGCAGAAGCAAGCCTTCAGTCAGTTTTCTAGTGAAACTTGATTAGTTTATGAATTACCTATTATAATGTTTTTTGTAATTGCAAAGCAATGGTTTTGATTACTTAGGTTTTCTTCTACTTCTAAGCAAGTAAATTTGCATTAGAGGGACAAATTGTGGGCCATTAATTTACTTTGCAAAGATAATCAGAGACTTCTTCTCTTTCCAAGAAATGAACAGGGAGATATATTTGCCTTTTGAATTTTTTAAAAAAACATTCCTACATTGAGAGGAAAAATAAAATTGTTATCTCCTAAATCAGAATGCATCATTCGATCAGTGTTGCAAACTTGGAGCCTCTACCATCAGAAACCACTGTGAAAGAGCCATGAAGAGAAACACTAGGTAAGTCATATAATTAGATAAACGTTAATTGTAAGACCTCTGGAATTTTTGTGTAAAAAGAAAGAAAGAAATATGAACTTGGAGAGGCAGTTTGGAACATACGGACTTCGAGATCATATCAGGAAATGGGAGAAGACACATGGGCTTAGACCTAAGTTATTTGTGTCATGATTGTGCCTATGAAAGTGACTTAGAGTGTGACAATATTTTCTGGCACTGGCACACATTCTTCTATTCTCCTAAACAATCAGAATGCTTGATGGCCCGAAGTTGGCCTGAATTTGGGCTGTGCCAACAAAAGCCCTCCCAAGTGCCGTCCTTGGGTATGATTTGGCATTTAAAATGCTCTCAATCACTAGGGTAGATAAGACTGTGCTGCTTTGCCGTACTCCTTCTGACATGGCTCTTCATTATCGTCCCAGCAGGCTTTATGCTGTTCCCTAGCCCACGCCAAATACACCTTTGGCATCATGCTACATAAATGCCATTCTTAATAAAGTTGTGTGAAGTAATTTGCTGATTCTTTAGGAAGAATATTAGAACTTGTTTTGCTGAAGTAGTGTGAAACATAGTGGCAGACCAATGCAGTCTTTCCGATAGCTATGTGATTTGATTGTCTTGGAGAAGTCTGCTGTGATACACCTATGTGTTTAGTTTTCTTGTGATCTTGTGTTTATTGAGAGTGCTGAGAGAGGGTTGCTTTAGGGTAAAACACCAGATGTGCTGAATTTCTATTGCTCGCAACTTGCCATTATGAAAATGGATATCCTCTGTTCAGTGTGTGAATATTTTCACCGCAATTTGACTTGTCAGCTTTTTTACTGCCTGCATTTTGTGAAATTTTTCCTACCTCTGGGCTCTTCAATATCTGCTCTCTTCAATTTATATCATGGGGAACAAGACGGCATTCTTTTTAATATTCACCAGAATGTCTCTTCGGAATATCTTAGACTTCACAGGGACATTCCGACCTCAGAGGTGATCCCTGGGATTCAAACAAAAGAAGAATGAAAACTCTGGAACTTCAGTGAGCCATTCATTAACAAGTTGATAAGCTAATTTAAAATTAATTTAAAATTAATGCAAAAAATTGTCATATCTTAGTGAAACTTAGTGAATCCCAGCCATGTTTATCTATCCTGCTCATGCTCCCTTTCTGGGACAACAGATTTTGGGTGTCATTGTCCTTGCAATCAGAGAGACGTAAATAACTTGGTAACATACTCCTCTAGCTGTGAAGATATTGTAAAAAGCTTATGAAAATTGATGGCTCTTGTTAGAAGAGGGAAGCCACAAAATTAATTCAGAGAATGTTTCTCCTGGGCTTGTCAAAAGAATCTTTTCTCTGGTATCTACATGAGGCTTATTAGAATAAAGTTAACTCTCAGTATTTCTCTACTACTGTTGGATCTGTTTCCTCACCCTTACAATTATGAACATATTATTATTATTATAACCTTGAATTTTAATAGAGTACATAAGGTAAAATGCAGGACTGTGCCTGGCAGAAAAATCTTTTCAATATGTTTCTAATAAAGTGACTCTAATGCAGTGCACTGCTAATGAATTTAGGGGAGAAAGACTCATAAAAAAAGGCAAAGTCATTATACAGATGTACACTGTGACTAAGCCACAAGAGGCTAGATGCTACCACTGTCAGAATAAATAACAAAACATAAACCTAGCAGTTATCAGTTTACCAGCAAAGAAGAAAGCAAGGGCTTGTCTTTCAAGCTTAGGCTAAAATGCAAGTTGTAATGCATTTGTCTATCCAGCACGAATCAGTTTCTGCCAGGCATTTCTCTGTATTTGCTGTTCCAGACACATAATAAAAGCTCTGGCCTCAGCCCATCTTCCAGCCTATGGATATGTGGAGGGTTTGTCTTGGCTGAGGGTCAAGCCACCCATCCAGCTTCTTGTTCACTTCCTCTAATCTGCAAGACAGGAGAAAAAATTAGCATGAGAAAATATTATGGGTTGAGATAAAGACAAATATCTTAACAGTTGCTGGCACAAGAAAACAAGACTGGACTTAACAAGACTGGACTTGCAGAACGTTATTTTAGTTTACCAGTAGTTTAATAGATTCAGTTAGCAGGAAACAAGAAGACAAATGTTAAACCAACACATGCCATATTTTTTTCCTTGTAAAAGAGAAGAAAAGGCTTCTTTTCTACTAGGAAGTTGCAGTAGTCCTGTAAAATGTGTTTCTGTAATGATGTCCTAAAAATACACCTTACAAGAAGAAATTTAAAATATTTCTGTCACAGAAAGGCTTGTGCTTACTATGCCATCAGGGAAGAAAGCTGAGCTTCTAACCGCTTAAATACTTTTTAAAATCTGCCTTTTCTCCCAATCCCCTGCTTTTTTTTTTTTTTCTTCCCCAAAGGACTACAATAAAGCACATAGGTGTAAACTCTTTAGAAGTAGTGCAGATTTTGACCTGAGGTAAATTGGTAGTTCTGTCATCCTACATAGTGAACATATATTTAAATTGCATTTCTTTCAGAAATGAAACTTAGAAGGACCTTGGAAAAGAAGATGTGGTGTCGTGTGGTGTGGTGTGGCATGGTGTGGCATGGTGTGGTGCAGTGTGCTGTGGTGTGGTGTGGTATGATATGATATGATTGATATGATATGATATGATATGATATGATATGATATGATATAATATGATAATCACCCACAATAACTTAGTTTCAAAGAGAGAGAATAGAGTTGTATAGTTGGACAGAAATCTAGATTCAGCCCTTTTGTACTACTCAAGGGATGGTACACATTTTTAAAAGGTGTGGCACAGTTCTACACTGTTGCTTATTTGATGTTTGAAAACAATGGAATGATAATCACATATACAAGTGATGTAGCTTCACTTTGTTGTACAGATGTTGTGGATGGGAAGGAGAGAGAAAGTAAGAGTGAGAACAAGATTGTAAATATTTCTTCATTCTTAACTGAAAGACATAGGCTGTCTCTGTGTTGCTATTACTTTGCCATTGCCTGATCAGGGTTGGTTTTTTGTAAATAGTAGCTACTGGAGTCAGTTGTAAAACTAAGCAGTGGTACCCATGCTAAGTAGGGGCTTAGACATGTTGGAATTTAATTTTGTCATCTGGACTTGTGCTGTGTAGAAGTGTGATTATTCTTAATAATATACTACATGGCGAATACCCACATAATGGCTAATTTGTTAGGTACATAGCCTTCTATAAACAATACTTATTTCATGGCACAAAATACTACAGTAGTTATATTTTGCTACCAATTTCCTAACTGGTAGTAACTTGATGATTTATACATGTAATAATGTATACTGCCATGATAATTGGATGGTACTGATAAGGCCAAGAAACTATCAATAAGAATTGAAGAGTGACTGTAATTAAACTAATGAGGTAATTGGATTTGTCACTTAGCAATGAAAACGTATTCTTAGGACTGATTTGAAAGCATGACCAACCTGTCACTGAATATTGTTGCAATTGAGGTAAATGATGCAAAATAGACCAATCACGAAAGCAGCAAACATGGGAGATGGAATGATTATTACATGGTACAACATGTGGTCTTTGAAAAATATTATTTACTAAAATGTGTCCTGAACTGTAAACTACTCATTGGTGCATAAACTGAGAGAATGAGATTAATACCTAGTGACTCGGTAAAAAAAGAAAAGTGAAGAGATCCTAAATATTTTCTGATTTTTTTTTTCCTGACAAAATGCTGTAGGAAAAAGCAGGAAGAGACTAGAAAGAGAAGTTATGATCTAAAAAACTACTATGTGAATAAGTAGCTGTACTGGGATAAGTACAAGACACCAACTCTAGCATGTAGTTCCTCCCAGCTCAGTCTAATGTGTAGAAGGTCAACATGCTTGCACCTCTTCTTCGGCTGATGAGGAAGATTCATCCACCTTATCTTAGATAACCACTAAACCTACTCTAATCTCTTCAAATAAAGATAATAGTTTTGTTCCTCATTACAGTATCTTTACAGAGCTACTAATACTGTTATGTTCAGCAGTTCAATGCAATGACATTAAGTTACTGTGCCAGGGCAGTGAAAGAAAGCATTTATACCTATTTACTCTGTCTTTTCCGAAATAACTGTATCTGAGTTGCATGCCCACCCAGGAAAAATACCCAAAATGGTAAGAGATGAAAACAGTGAAGGGGAAAAAAAGCAGAAATAAGGCTTATTCTCTCAGTCTCCAGTGCCCTCATTCTTTGAGATCTTAACAGCTTTCACCATATCTTAGCTGGTTAACTTTTAAGCAGAAGCCTGGTCACCAAAAGACATGACATGTTTTTTATTGTGATGTTTAAACTATATGCAGTTTAGCCAGGCACAGTACATCCTCTGTCAGAAAAAAACACTTAAAAATCAAAGCTGCTCCACCAATGCTTTAGGGTATTCTTAACTACAATACGGTCATATCATACAGATTGAAACATACTTGAAAGAAAGCATTTTGTGTAGAAGTCAGTAAGTGTTCTGCTACAAATTCCATAGACAATCCTACCCTATCCAGCTATCTTGTAACATTGTACCAGGGACTTTGCATTCATCAAGCATTAGATGTTATGTATCATCTAAAAAGCTGCTGGGCTGGTAGGAATAGATATTTGGTGTTGACTGTGTTTTCTGTGAACGTGCCTCTTATTTGGCTAATGAAGCTCCAGAGAAACTGAACAGAATTGCTTTAGCTGAAACAACCTCCTCCAGTTTTACATGCAAATTTCTCTCTTAACAGAGCTTTACAGCAAAATGTTTTGAAGCATTGTAAGACAGCAGTGGCTCTACCTAAGAGGCATTAGAAATGTATCATTCAGACTTTCTAGGAATGGTATTTCTTACTTCATAGTTATTTTGAATGTCTCTCAAAAGCCACTGGCAGTATTTTAAAGATTTGTCCAAGGACATTCACAGTGATTTGCAGTGTGGTTTATTGTGGAGTGGTAGCTATTTCTTTATTAATAGAAAGTTACAGAAAGTCTCTGATTTATATGCCCTTAGTTCCACTTATGCTATTGAAGTAGAAGAGTCACTCACACATTTGCACTTTCACTAGTTTCTCTGGCAAATTTTGTTTTGGTAGTTTATAGTAGTTAAACTGAGAGAAATACTTTGCTAAGTTTGAAAAAGAAGTACCAGTCTCTGTCCTAGTAGATGTAAATGTAAGTAAAGCACGAAAAAAGCTCAAATATATAACTCCAGATGCTACTGTTCTGAGACAGAAGATAGTGATGAAACAAAATGAGTCAGACAGGGAAGCAGTAATCATGACATGTGCCGACAATAAGATTAGCCTTAAGTGAAAATAGAGATGGTATTTTTATTTTGTTGATGGCATAGAGAAAATAGTATGATGGTGAAAACAAGTAACAGTTAAAGGCAAAAGATTTGTGTTTGAAAATAAGGAAAGTGCAGTGTAAATTGACATCATAGACTAGAGTTTACATGTTAAAGTAGAAACAATAGGTAGGTTATAATCATAGAAGAATGGTTGAATCTTTTAGATTGGAAAAGATCTTTAAGATTGAGTCCAGCTCTTAACCTTGCACTGCCAGCTCCACCACTAAGCCATGTCTCAAAGTGCCACATCTACACATCTATTAAATAGCCCCAAGGATGATGACTCAACTGCTTCCCTGGACAGCCTGTTTCAATGCTTGACAACCCTTTTGCTCTGAAGAAATTTTTTCCTGCTATCCAGTTTAAACCTCCCCGGCACAACCTGAGTCCATTTCCTGTTTTCCTATCACATTACTTGGGAGGAGTGACTGACACCCATGTCACTACAAAGTTTTGAAGATTAGAAATTATCTTGGTACCTCTACTGCTATTCTGAGCTTTAATTCCATTTATTTAATAAAAACTGTGTGGCAACGTGAACTCTGCTAAAAGATACTTTCAGGATTTTCAGTTCTTTTTTACTTCCTCGATGCTTTGCTGCACACTGCATGTTATCTTACTCTTATCTTTTCATCCACAAAATTAAGAATGTGAAAGTATTGAGTCATATTCAACACCTGTACTGGATTCAAGATAAACAATTTGTAGTAAGTGTTGATATTGTGCCCCAATATTTAGTTCGCCAGAGAGGGACAGAGCTTCTTCTTTACTGTGGTTACTGTAATTTTTTTTTCCTTTTTCTCTGCAATGAGAACCCTGATACTGTTGACGAACTTTGTTTCTCTATTGCAAATCTCACCTCATGAGGAAGGAGACGGATGCAGGAGCACTGCATATATGACAATGTGCATTGCATCAGAACTCTGAAACTACTAATTTTTTTTCATACAAATACGAAAAATGACATAACTTCCTGGCTGACAAAATACGGACCTACTTGTTGGAACGCAGTAGTTCTGCTGGTTATTGACTGCACCTAGCATTAGAGTTAGCTTAGAGTATATTAGCTTGTTCTGTATTTGAGGTCTTTGCAAAACGATTTTAAGGAGTGACAACTTATAGAAGGTATCTATACTGCAAATGACATATAAAGAAATAAAGACCATCTTTTTCAACGCGTTGTGAGACAGGAAGGAATAATATTGATGACTGGCATTCCATTTCTGGCACCACCCTGCAGAAGTAGCCAAGCATACACAACCTGAAAGGGCTTTTTAAACTCCAGTTGCAACGTCAAATGTGTTTAACTTGTTTTAGACTGAAAATACAAGTAACATTGTCAGGTAAAATGCAACACTGAAATATGACATTGAATAAATACTGTGTTAGTTTACTGTTTGACAGGAACAAAAGGGAAATGCTGCCAAAAGAGGAAATAAGTCCATGAAAGAATATTTCTGTTTGTGGTGGTGAGAAAATATTATCACTGTCAATAGCAAATATAGTTTTGATGAAAAAATACAGTGGAATGATAGCAAGACTTTTACCTTTACTCAGAACTCATTTATAGCTCAAACACCCACAAGCCAATTTAAATGGCAATGAGGAATATCTGGAAATTACTGTATTGAAAAGAACATTTAGTCTTAAAAAATGGCAGAGAAGTTATTATGAAGTCACATGAATGTCAGAAACTTCATGGAGGCTTTGGTTACATGTCTCTGAAGACTCTAATCTGTGCTTATGCCAGTGCTGGGAAAGGAGGCTTGAAATACAGGCTCAATGAGAATTTACATACTTTTGTATAAAGCCAAAACTCCACTTCAGTGAATTTAATTTCTATTAGTGTTAACAATGCAGATTAGTGCTCAAGCTACTCCTTCCTTGGAATGAAGGCTTTTGTTCTATCATGTAGGGACCAACAGTGCACTGACTAACCTTTAACTGTTGTGTGCATGTATGGGACTGTGTTTGTAGATTGTCTATAAAATGCATTTGAGGGAGAATAAATTTTCAGTTATAATACAGTTTTCTCTGCTTGTACATTTTGAGTCTCAGAATATTTTTTGTTATGTAAATACTGAACACAGCTTACTGTACATCCTACACCACCTTACTGCAATAAAGACCCAGGCTTACTTTTGCGGCATATGTTTTAAATGCCAACTTCTTCTAGTACATCTCTTCCCACCATCCAGTGCTTTTTAGAATAACCTTTGATGACTTCTGCAGTGGATTTCAAAGGTGGAAGCAGTGATTGAGAGTCAGTTTTTGCTTTGATATTTTTGTCCTTTCAATTTCTCAATTTTTTTAAAAGAAAGCTTTTTTTTTTTCTGATATTACTTTCAAACACATAGACCAGCAAACTTTAAGAAGAATTTGGAGAGCTTGTCACAACTTTAGGCTTTCAGGACTCTACTGGGAAATATTTTCTTGTAATCAAATGCTTGACACCTGACACTCTCAAGTTATACAAGTTAGCTTATTTCCAAGACTTTGCTGTGTGCTGAAGTTTTTCACCTTCAAATGTATTTTAGACCATTATTTCATGTAAGCTTGGTGGTACCAGTCCTAGTCCAGGCATCTGGATCTGGTCTGGGAGAGATATTAGCAGAAATCTAGAAATGTAATCTGTGTTGTGAATTTTGCTTACCCTGATACTAATGTTGAGTAAATGAGCGGGAAGAACTGCTCTTCTTCCCACCACTGTCATAATTGTTTTAGGAAAATGGTCTGGAATGCATGAGAGATGGCCTTCTGGACAGTCAGCACAATGGGAATACTTTTGTTCTCTCAAGAAGAGAGAACATTTACAGACTTTGGAAAGAAATTAAGCCAAGTCATATTCGTTAGTGTTTTTATTTGAAGTCTCTTTCAAAATAAAATTCTTATATCATATCATATCATATCATATCACGTCTAACAATAGATGTGATGGTGAGTTACTTAAGAACATGTCACCATGTATTTTTTTTTAAGTAACTGATTTGCCTTTGGGAATGTTATGAGGAAGAATGTAGATGTTTAATGTGCAGTCTAGAATAAACAGAAATGTTCCTTATGTACACTTGTGTTAATTCTAAATAGCTTTGTCAATATTTTTGTTAAAAGCAAGTGGTTGCAGTTTTTGTTTGTTGATTTTTTTCCCTATGAATTTCACTAAAGAAATCCACGAATGTTCTTTATTTGACTTTGATTTAACTTTTCTGTTATTTTCTGGAGTCTTCTATACAAACATTTCTTTCAGATCTCAGCTGCCCTGTTATTGCAGAAGTGTTCTGCACAAAATTTTAAAAAAAAAAGAAAAACAAAGAATAAAAAAGAGAAGTTCTTCATTAAAGTGCAAATGAAATTAGTTAAGGACTTCATTTAATCTTGAACTGCTGTGTAATTAAGCCCTAACCCAACAAAGTCTTAAGAACATGAATGATATCGCTAGTCATCCAAACTCCTGCAGCTTTGATTGTTTATCAAGGAAATTACATGGAGAATAAATGCAATGTGTTCTGCTTTTGCTAGTGAAACTCAAAGAAAGAAAAATGGTGTTCAGGATAGGTCACTGTGCCAGCAGCCAGAAGATAATTTTTCCATCCTTTGATTTGGACTTCTTTTAGAATCTGGAAAATACATGTTGCTTACATGTTAAAGTAGCCATTTATTTTTTCTCCTCGCAGACATTTTGTGTTGTCCTATGTAAACATATTAGTAGCAGCCCCTTCTCTATAAATGTTTCAGAATGCCTCTCTTCATATATCCTGAGAGAAAGGTTGGATGCATCTTCTGTCAATGGAATATGTATTCTGAAGCTTCTTGTTAGTGGTCACTGAATGAAAGCTATAAAAACCCATGCAAATTGATATGTAATACTTCACAACTTCTGCCTCTGCTTTGGTATCCTATGTAAACTAATTATGTAATGGCAGACTAGTGCAGGCCCAGTATGGTACAAGTCACTTTTTGCTGATGAAGTGATGTGAAATGATGTGAAACCATTTACGGAGGTGCTGGAACACTGCTAGTATCCTGACCTGAAGGTGAAGAGTTTACCACCACTGCAGCATTCGTAGAAGTATGTCACACATCTTTCTTAAAGCCAGTCTTGCCTTTAGTCCACATGTCATTGGGCCAAAAGGCTTCCTTACTGACCTTCTTCTTTGCAGTATAATTTCCCTGCTGAAGAAGAGTAAGGATAAAACGCTTTACACAATTCTTGTTAAATTTTGTGTTACCTACTCAAAGTGCTTGTTTTCTGTCTAAGGCCATTTAGGTCAGCAGGAGCATTTTTGTATGCAGCCACTCTTTTTTTTTCATCCCTCTGCTATATAAAAATCTAAGGTCTTCACAGAGTCTGCATGAGGGCAACTTGTCATCAAAATCTGTACAATTAAAATGTGCACTGCTTTAAAAAAAATCTATAAGCCTGTTTTCTGATCTGCTTAGACTATCTATAAGAGTTGAGGAGTTCTGAGGAATTATGCCAATTCATAAGTCCAAGCATATTTTTGGTATACAATTAAACCACTTTATATAACTGAAGTATAGTAGAATACATACCATCCGTAGCAATTAAATTGGCATTTTGAAATGCTAACACAAAAAACTGCTTTGCTGTTCGTAATCAATAAGAAAAGGATTCCAAGTAATTAAAATCTCTCTACCATGGCCTATTTCATGCCTGTCAGAATGAACAAAGGAGAGTAGCCACAGACAGGACATAAATGTAAATAAAAGAAGCTTTGCTGCTAGGATTTTAATCTACCACCAGAATTACAGGTGCACAAGTCTTTCCTGGCTCAGATTCTAAATAAATTAAGAACATAGTAAGCATTGCTATGAGTTTGCAAGTTGCTTAATGAAGATATAAACCAAGATACACAATGATATTTTCACATTTACAATATGAGAAATAACTATTAAGTAATACCAGGTATTGTACATGTCTGATTATGTAGACATGTTGTTTAGATTCTGTTGTTTCAAAAAATATATAAAATATGCACAGATTCCTGTTATTTATGCTTATAGAATTAGATGAAGTCTTAAATGTTCCCATTGTAAACTAGAAAAAAAAGAACATTTGAACACAATCATTAGTTCTTTTGTGACTTTGTTGTTATGTTACACTTTCTTGTAGGCACTGTTCTTTGCTGATAAATGTTTTGCTATTTATAACCAAACTGTGATAGGACAGTAACCTGACTTCAATTCTTCCTGTAAAAAAAATATTTCTGTGATTAGTGGGAGAGAGGAAGCTTACTAAGAAGGTTAAAAATATATGGCTCTAGGAGAAGGAGCAATGAAGATTGTTGGTTCACTGTCTGTGATCTGTCATTTTTGTAATATTGGCTTTGCTTTTGTTTCCTACGAATGCATGCAAGATATTATAGAGAAGAATGTGGTTGAATACTTTTAAATTCTTCCAGAGGAATGAGGGTAATATTTACGGTGGGCTTGTAAGAATGGGAATGCTGGCAAACTATGTGATTCATGTCAGTCTTGCTTGAGACATCACTTCTAGAAAAATTGCAAGACTTCTCTTCTTCAGCTGGCAGGCAACATGGTTTTGTCCCTGTATAAAGGTTAAAACATATTTGCTTTTGAGGGACATTATGTGGAGGATTGCACCTTTTAACAGGATTGAAATTAATCTAAGATAAATACGATTCTAGAGATGTGGGTCTACCTCTGTGGTGACAAGTCCTTCTAATTCTTCATTCTTTTCTGGTAGAAGAATTAGCAACGACAGCAGGTGTGACTGCACTGTGATTTAAGGTATATTTTTGTTATTTGTCTAAAGAGGATCAAACCTGAAACCCTTACCCTTTTGGCTGTGATATTTTTACTGGTCTCACAGGTGGTAGGAGAATAGAGAGAGACAGAAAATAATGCAGGTGATAATGTTCTTGAACTCTTGACTTCCAGCAGCTGCATTTTTAAAAAATGTCATTCCATTTTCCTGGTATGTCTGTGCGGCTTCTCCATTATGTGTGCAAACACAAACTGATTGGGTTTTTTTATAAGCCTGTCTTGTCTGTTTTTATTACAGGTATCACCTTCAGACGTGGGGCCACCTCAGCCATTAAATCAAGAATATTTAGCTATTATGTGCAATAAATGTCAGCAGGGCTGAATTGAAGCCAGCAGGAAATGTTCAGGGCAGAAAGCACACTGACATTCATTCACGCAAATTTGTACCACTAGTAGAATTAATCATAAAGAAGGAGGGCAGGACATACATTGCATTTATATTAATTTTGACCAATTATATTATATATTTATATTAAGTTTGACCAATTGTGATTTATCATAAAAATGAAGGCTAAAATGAGTAAGTAGCAGTCTAGTGACAAAAAGCCACAGGCGAACTATAATTAGGTGAGTATAACTTCCAAGACAAGACATTTAAGGACTTCTTAAGTTACAATGGTTCAATGTATAAAGGAAACAAGAATTGCAGCTTCTCACATTTTGACTGGTAATTTCAATCAGAATTAAAAAAAAAAAAAAAAAATTAGTCAGGCAACTTCTGATATTTTTATCTTGTCTGCTCTTCACGCTATTTGACCAGAAAACAATAGTACTAGAAAGTCTTAGAAGATGAAATTCTCAAAGACTTTTTAACTTCAACATCTGATACTGTAGGAGAATTACTAAATGTGTCCTAATCAGAATATAGGACAAGAAATCTTATATTTTAACAGGAATAGTTTTCTTTGATGGGTATTAGTGCAGTATGGGGATGTTTTGCCAGAATGTGGCTGGAGATGAAAACTGGAATATTTATGTTGGTGAAAAAATAGGGCTATGTCTAGTACCAGAAAAGTTGGAGGTCCAGAATTTGCTGGGAAGCCAGACCACTTTTCACTGATTTTGAGTCCTGTCACCTGCAGAGTTGACATGAACAGATACTGCTTCAGGAGTCCAGCTATTTAATGCTGTTCGACTGAGTAATTAATTCTGGTGACTAGTGAATTCAGCTATTAATAGAGGAGTTCTGCCCATAAATAATATAAACAGAATGCTCCTTTCCCCAACACTACTATTTGCAAATTCCAGTGGTGAAAACAAACTTAATTGCAAATATCAATGCTTGGCATTTGAAAAAGATATGAGGATATGTATCTTTCAGAAACTGTATTCCTTTACGTTCACTACTGTATAAGGAGACAAATGTTAAGTTTATTTATCACTAGGTCAGAATCTGGTGGACAGCCTATTAGGAAATTATTACCTGACAGAAATAAATAATTATTTTAAACCCATTTAAATGTATCATGGTGCAATATTTGTTGCAGCCTAGGCACCTGAATGATCTGTAGGATAACTGTAATTAGCGCTTTCTCTTATAAGATGGGATCCGTTGCAGCAAATCCTTAGGAAGATCATAATATGAATCTGTAGGTGATAAAACTCAGAAAAGAATTAATACTGTAATTTATTATTCCTGAAACATGGAAAATCAGAGGATGAAAGCATGCGTGTTTTTATCTCTTTCTATTATGTTATTTCAAAAAGAACAGTCTTTAACCTGTTCCAGAAGAGATTAAAAAATAAGCCAGTTGAGTGGAGCTGACATAAAAATGTTAGGGGAATTTAGAGACAATAACTATTCTCACAGTTCTCCAGATACAGAAGTTAAACAATGAATCAGAGGGATCATGAAGCTGAAATATGATTCATAAAATTAATATACAAAAAAGTTTTCCTTTCATATGGTGTTCTCTGAGCCAAATGTAATTTTCAGAGTAGTGAGTTTTCTTAAGTGCCAAGGACTTAAATGCAAATCAAATGTTCTGAAACAATTTTCCCTTCTCATAAACCTAAAAAATGTCTTCTTTTTAATGACGTTCAACATTTAAATTTACTATCTTCTCTCTTAAATCCTGAGAAGGAGAAGATAATCTAATTAAGAAAGAAAAAAAAAAAAAGTTGAAATTGGATCATGCAGTTCAATAGATGGACTTCTATAAAAATCTTAGTTGGCATCTCCAAGGCTGGTGTCAGTACATAATTTTGTTAGTGTGATTGGCTCAGATCTGGCATATAATGTGTGGATCCCAGCTCCCGTGCAATTCTAAAAAACAGACTTGCCTTCTTGCTTCTGTTTTAGTTCCCTGAAAATGTAGTTCTATGTCTAGCAACATTAAGGTGCATACCAGCTGTTGCATGGCTCTTGTGCCATGGTAAGAAAAATGCATTTTTTATTGTATGACTGTGGCTTCCTATGTGCTTCCTTAGGAAGGATTCTCTTATGCGAAGGCCTGGTGACAGTTGTACCCCTTGAAGATTCTTAATCTACAGAACTGGAAGGAAAGTGAAGCCATTTACTACTTTGTGTCCTGGACTAGATGCGGTGAGATCAAATAAATATATCTGTTACAGTATGAAGTAAGCAAGCAGTTGAGCCCTAGCTAGGAGGGAGTACCTGCTTAATTGCTTTGGTTCTTCTTTAATCATTCCAAGTAAGGAAATACTTAGCCTTATTATCTTACTTAAATTTACAGAACTCAGCAAATGCAAGAAAGAATCATAGAGTCATAGTGTGATTTGGTTGGAAGGAACCTCAAAGACCATCTAATTCCATCCCCTTCCCCCCCAGTCCCAGCCACCATGTGCAGGGAAACCTTCCACTAGATCAAGCTGCCCAAGGCCCCATCCAACCAAGCCTTGAACACTTCCAGGGAGGAGGCATCCACAACTTCCCTGGGCAACCTGTGCCAGTGCCTCATGACTCTCATTGTGAAGAAATTTCTCCTAAAATCTAGTCTAAGCCTTCCCCTCTTCAGTTTATACCCATTGCCCCTACTCCTATCACTACAAATCTTTGCAGTCACTCCTTGGCTTTCTGGTAGGCCCTCATCAGCTACTGGAAAGCCACTTTAAGGTCTCCCTGAAGCCTTTTCTTTTCCAGGCTGAACAACCCCAACCCTTTCAGCCTGTCCTCATATGTGAGGTGCTCCAGCCTTCTAATAATTTTCATAGTCCTCCTCTGGACTTGTTCCAACTGCGTTCCATGTCCTTGTTATGTTGAGGATACTAGAACTTGACACAATACTCCAGATGGGTTCTTACGACAAAACAGTAGAGGGGCAGAATCACCTCCCTTCACCTGCTGACCAAGCTGCTCTTGGTGCAGTCCAGAATACGGTTGGTCTTCTAGAAGCAAGTGCACATTGCCAGCTCATATTGAGCTTCTCATTAATCAGCACCCACAAGTCCTTCACAGCAGGGCTGCTCTCAATCACCTCATCCCTCATCCTGTATTGAAACCCTGGATTGCCCCAACCCAGGTGTAGGACCTTGCACTTGGCCTTGTTGAACCTCATGAGTTTCTCACAGGTTGACTTCTCCAGCCTGTCCACATCCCTCTGGATGATATCCTGTCCTTCCATTGTGGCAACTGCATCACTTAGCTTGATGTCATCTGCAGACTTGCTGGGGGTGCACTCAATCTCGCTTTCTTTACCATTGATGAAAATATTAAACAGCACCCGTCCCAGTACGGACCCCTGAGGGACAACTCTTGTCACGGATCTCCAGCTGGACATCGAGCCATTGACCACTACTCTCTGACACTGACCATCCAACCAATTCCTTATCCACTGAACAGTCCACCCATGAAATCCATACCTCTCCAATTTAGAGAGAAGGATGTGGTGGGGGACTGTGTCAAAGGCTTTACAGATATCCAGATAGATCACATCTGTTGATTTTCCCATGTCCACTGCTGTAGTTACTCCATCATAGAAAGCCACTAGATTGGTGGTACAGGACTTGCCCCTGGTGAAACCGTTTGAGCTGCCACTAATCACGTCCTCATCCTCCATGTTCTTTAGCATAGCTTCTAGGAGGATCCATGATCTTCCAGGCACAGAGGGGAGGCTGATAGGTCAGTAGTTCACAGGGTGTCTTTTCTACCCTTGTTTAAAAATGGGCACAATGTTACCCTTCTTCCAGTCACCAGGGTCTTCTCCTGACTGCCATAACTTTTCAAATATCATGGACAGTGGCTTGGCCACTGCATCAGCCAATTGCCTCAGGAATCTGGGGTGCATCTCATCAGATCCCATAGACTTATATATGTTCAGGTTCCTCAGTTGGTCATGAACCCGATTTTCCCCTGCATTGAGAGGGGCTTTACACCCCTGGCTCCCTTCTTGTCTGTTGACCCAGGAAGGGTGAGGAGAGCAGTTGTCAGTGAAGACAGAGGCAGAAGTCATTGAGTACCTCAGCCTTCCCCTCGTTTGTTCATATGAGTTCACTATTTATGTTCATTGGTGGGATACGCCTTCTTTAACCTTCCTTTTATGGTTGTCATACCTGGGGAAGCCCTTCTTGTTATTCTTTGCTTTCCTTCGCCTTCCTGACTCCCTCCCTACACAACTGGGCAGCATCCCTATATTTTTCCCAGGTTCCCCGTCCCTGCTTGCCGTGCCTGCACAGCTCCCTCTTGATCTTCAGTTTTACCAGCGGGTCTCAACTTGGCCACACTGCCCTGCCTGATTTCCTACATTGGGGAATGAGTGCTCTTGCAATTTATGGAAAGCATCCTTAAATATTTGTCAACTCTGCTCTGCTCTCTTGTCCCTGAGGACTGTATCTCAGGGGGTCCTACTGACTAACGCCTTGAAGAGCTGGAAGTTTGCTTTCCTAAAATTTAAGGTTCTGACTTTAGTCCTTGCCTGCCCCATACCCTGCAGGACCTTGAACTCCACCAATGCATGATCACTGCTGCTGAGGCTGACTCCAGTCTTGAAGTCACTGATGAGCTGAAGAACTTCAGAAATTTGACAGGGCTTACATACACCCCTGTTCAGCTTCTTCAGTTTAAAACTTTGGTGCAATTCACTCATTGCCGATGTATGTTGTCATAATGTGGGACTGAGACACAATTTTCCAACTGAAGCAGTAGTCGGTATCTTATACGAGACAATAAAATTTACACTCAGATAATTTTTAAGTTGGGTAATTAAGACATTGACTGAGGGCTCCTTTGTGATTGTTTTTAGAAAATGAAATTTGCAGTAAACCCTGCAATAACTACAGAGATAATATAAACAGCATTCTTTTCTGAGATGGCTTGCGGTCTGATATTGACAATTAATTATTCTATTGAGTACATTAAAAGCTGTGAATCACGAAAACTTTAAATAGTACTAAACGGCTAAAAAAGACACTATATGACCTCCATTTTAATGGCAGTGGTGCTGTCACTCTTCAAAAGCAGTGTAGTTATTTGGCCAAAATTATTTTATATTGGCTTTACTTTGTGCATTTGCTTAAAGATGTGATAAAATAATTAAAATAGACAGACATAATAATCTATCTGTTGAAGATTGAAGAAATGTATAGGTTTATGATTGTTTTGCCTCTCTGCTATTAGACCCTGATCAAAGATAAAAGGTACTTTTTTCTAACACAGATAAAGAACAATTAATAGACTGAAATTTAAAAATATTTGTTAAAATAATTCCCTTCCTGCGTAACAAAAAGCGAAGAGGCTAACAATCCTGTAAGTCAATAGATTTGACATTTATTTTTCCCAGAAAATTTGTATGTAACTGTACAAATTATGGAGTGCTTGTTGGGAATTCTAAAAAGGTTAAAATGGAAAAGCAGTCTGTAATCATGTAATTCTGTAATCTTTCTCTAACCCTTTTGTATGGAAATCCAAAAAATGGCTAGGGCCATTTGAAATGTTTTACTTTGAAATATCAGATACAGTTTTACTTTGAACTGAATACCAGATATAGGTATTTTATGGGCATCCCACAATGAAAGGAAAGGTTCAATAGGTTGATTGATTTGTGATTTAGAGAATTATATACTTCTCAGTGAGCTAATACCGAGTCACATAATCTTGCTTGGAATTGGAGGGTGCCTTCTGCCTTTTAGCTGAATAATAAAACTTTTCATGATAACTTTTCACCATCAAATATTTAATTGTACATTTTGTAGGAGTAGCTTCATAATTCTATTGTCCTTGGCTAGATTCTATTTGCAATAATTACATTCTGCCTTTCTAAAGTCACTTTTGAAGAAGCATCAAGTATAATCTCCATTTCTTTTGCTGAGTAGAATAAAAGGAAATCTATAACTGCTTTTTTAATTTTTTTTTCCTGTTGGGTACTTGAAAGAGGGAGAGAATGTGCTTTTAAAATCTTCTTGGCATGTCAATGTATTGAATGAAAGTAAGTTCCACAGCATGGCTGAGCATATCTGGAGTAAGTGTTGTGAACATGCATATCTCTCAGAACATTTGTTACTGTCTCATTTAAGGTAAGTCTAGTTGCTAGCTTTCACTGTAAAATGAATTGGGTAGACTTGAATAGCCCTAGAAAGAACGCTGAAAATCATCCACAGAACAGTGCTGTAACATAAAGAAGGCATCCAGACACAAGACTAGTTCAGCCCAGGCATGGGGGCATACTTTGGACAACTAAGGTTTTTGAGAGACTGTTTCCATACCATCCTGTGGTGTTTGCTTTTTTGTACTTGATAGATCTGTTATAGAATCATGGAGTGGTTTCATAGCATGGGACCTTAAAGATATCTAGTTCCACCCCCCTGTCATGGGCAGGGACACCTCCCCCTAGACCAGTAGTCCTACACTGTGCTATGTAATGCGTTTATTCTACCTGTGAAACTCAAGTATGGGTCATATATATCCCTGAAGTTGCCCTTAATTGTTTTCTAACTCCTATGCAGAATCAAGGATGTGCTAAAATGGGCATGTAAACATGATAAGATTCCCAGTAAGTTGATCCACTGGTGTACACTAGCACAGAAAGTCTATCTGAGTGAGCATGTCGATGCTGTAGTTAATTCTAGAGGCTGCTTTAATACAAAATGATGAATATATCCATAATTATAAGTGCAATGTGATACAGAGACATCCAAGCTACAGCTGACAAAATCAGTGTGCTACATAGTACATAATATTGTATAGGGGTGTAATTTTGGACCTCAAAGCTATTTTCCTTGTATGCTTTAGAGTTTGTGTCCAGAACTACCGTACTCCTTCTACACATGGAACTGAAAGTCATTGCTGACCTAGGGTTTATGCCAATAGCGCAATGCAATATTCTAAAAAAAATGTGTATTTCTCTTACCTACTTTTATGTATATTTTAACTTGGTTTTTGGAGATTTGTAATGTCATCTTCTGTAGGTGCATGGAAATCATAGGCTCTATGTAGGAATAAATGAGTCAATCTGCCAACGGGTTTGTATTAATATAATACTATTGGATGCTTTAACTGGTGGCTGTGAGGCCATGCATATGACACCTTATGTCTTTTTTATCATTCTTATGTGTATTAACTGCTGCAATGTTCTTGAAATGTGGAAGTCTCTCTAATTATAATCTGGATTTTCTGAGTCTCTTGCACAATTGAGGAAGAATAGCTGTGAGAACAGCAGTCAAAGAGAGATTTTTCTGAAACTTAAGAAATTTTCATACTATATTATGAATCCTTTTAAGCTGAGTCTAACAAGGTATTTGGAGAATTAAGTAGTCTGCCACTTCTGTCATTTTAATGCTTCAAGTTTTGGCACTTGTAGTTTTCTATGCATGAATGCTTAGGTAGCTGAGGTCTAAAGTAGTTTACTGGTATAAGCATAATAATTTAAAGAGTTCAGTAGATACTGTAGCTACCTGTAATTCCTGGGTCGCTGGAGCATTGCTCTTTCCTTAGACGTCTCAGGGTGTCTGGTAGGTTCTCAGACATTTTGCACAGTTCTGGGATTTTTAAATTGTGGAGCAGTTTATCTGACATCTTGCTATCCCGTAATTTCATGATAAACATTTTATCTGGGAACGTAAAATGCCTTGCAGTCTACTATCTGTACCTCTGCTGAAGACAGTACCACCCTGAAAAAGGCCTTATAATAGCCTTTTGAGCCACAATCTGTTTCCTCTATTATTTAGTTAAAGTTATCAGTTAAGAGTGGATGAACAGAAATGGTGATGAAGATTCAGAAATAATAAGGAAAGTGAGGTGTTGGTCACAATCTTACCTTTATGACCTCACTTTACAACTGATGTATTGAAAAAAAATGCTGTAAACAGCCAAAATACTCTGGAATAAACTGCAAAATAAAAGAAGACTAACAAGCCACATCGGAGGTGCAGTATCTGAGAAGTTGTTCTCTGTCTCCAGGCTGCTGGGAGAGAAGCTTTTATGGGACAAATGTTAACAAGTGTTAACAAATAAATGCTTTCGAAGAAACCACTACTTGTTGGAGCATGGAGATTATATTTCAAATCAAGACTGACAAAACTTTTATGGTTTTGGCATCCATCTGTCTCTGAAGAACATTTAAGCAGGGACCAAAAGTATCCATATACTTCCTGATGGTTACTTGCGACGGACGAGGGAAGCAAGTGGAAAACTCAGTGTGAGTGATAAAGCAAGCTTCATCTTTATTCAGAATCAACCCAGATTATATACCTTAACATTCAAAAGATGCTTTGTGCTTTGTTCTTTGTTATAGCTTATACATGATTAGTTACTAAAACTATTTGTTCTTTATTAATTCATTGTCCTTTGTTAATTCATTATTGATATGTTACTACTTCGAGTTCCGTTTATCTACTTGCAGTTATATTACAGTTACAGTTGGGCTCAGTGCTCCATCCTGTTCCCTTGGGAAAGATTCGCTTGTCCTTCAGAAGTTTCTTCTTAGAGGTTCCTCCTTGCATGCCTACCGTTCTTTCAGTCCATATCCACACTCAGAGTTTAACAAGGTTTCCACTTACACAATACGTGTCTCACAAAGCTTTTCTATTGAATCATGTCCTTGTTCACTTAACCATTCCTCAATCCATTTTTCAACATTCTCATGTCCTTTTTCACTTAACCATTTCCCAGCATTTCCCCCTTTTTCTTTTTGAACAAGCAGAGCATGGTGATTTTTTGTTATACTGCGCATAATACAGTTGTAGCCTATAAGCAACAGTATTAAGCCTATCCAATGCAATACTTCTTTAATCATAGAGAGGAGACAAGGTGATAAAGAGCCAAATATTGATCGTATCCAATTGTCTATTCCCCATCCATCTTCTTGTTTCAGTTGGTGAAGGCCCTGTTGTAACCTTTTTATTTTAGCATGTATGGATGTGTAGTGATCAGACAGGTTCAAGCAGCACATACCTTCAAACTCCTCACAGCCATGGCCTTGTGCCAAGAGCAAGAAGTCTATGGCAGCTCTATCTTGTAACACTGCATGATTGACGCTTTGTACATCACTTGTGAGCACGTCCAGAATTTCTGATGTCATGTTCAATTCGTCTTTTGTCCAACAACCTAATTGTTTTGCTAAATTCATTGCCTTATTAGCTGCAGCTCCAGGGAGGATGGTCACAATTGCTACCTGTTTGAATTCACTCCAAAATGTAGGGTCTCCTATCTGATTGCAGTCTAGCTCATGTACACTGCGTTTTCTCCTGCTGGTGTTTTGGCTCCACTGCATGATCAAAGATACATTAGGGTGAATCAGTGATAGTCTGCCAAGATAACAAGGCCCTCCTTGTGGTTGTGCCGGTATACCATTCCATGTTCTATCTCCACAAATCAAGAAGATGCCTTTCAGTAGTCTTTTTGGGGTGTAAATTTTACTGGCATTGCATTTATCAAACGTTTGGTCGAAAACACTAAACCAACTTAGATTAGAGTCCAAAGTAGCCCAAGCACCCCTGTGTTTTAACCACGGTCAAGGTGCTGCGTCACTTACAGGAGTAAAGTCAACCCATCCTCCTGAATTGTTTCTTGACAGACTGGCATTGGCGCTCCCAAGAAGGTCTAACTCTTCAGGGGGCGATTGCAAGGTGGTGTTGAGTGACAGTATTAATTGACACTGTCGATAGGCATCATGAAGTGGTGGAGTTCCATTAATCGCTCCATCTAAAACCTTAACCGCAGATAGATTTCGACACAATGTTTCATTGCTCACTAAACCACAAAATTCCTCAGGCTTCCACACTGGCAGACCTATTAAACAAGTTCGAAAAGGATTAGTCACTCCTCCTAAGCTAAGACAAAGCGAAGACTGGTTCAACTGATTTGCAAATGTTACCCAAATATTGTCCCTTGGTTGATTGAAGCGAGTTATTCCTAAAACAGCAGTTAATAGTACACCAAGCCATATAATGTGATTAAAGTTTGCAAACATGATTACAAATCTTCTTTTGTAATTGCTTCATACAATTTCCTCTTTAAATTTCCCTTGATAGGACCAAACAGTGAATGTCTTGTAAATGGTATTTTCTTGGAACAACAATAGGGTAAAATTTTTGAACTTAACTGAGCCTGAATTCTCCTTACACAGGCCTCAGCCTCAAAACGATAAAAGGCCAATATTTTTTGTTCTGGTGATTCAAACAAGGCTATGGAAATGGACAAAGGTAATTTAGTTTGTCTCTGCAGCTCTCTCTGCCAATTATAAAAACCAAATTTAAATTCACAACTTGGACACCATAGTGCTCTCAAAAATTTTTGCCTTATCCAAAATATCTCTTTACACATTCCACATTGTAAGGCTACCCATGCTACACATTGTGGCCTTTTGCAATCAAGAGAGTCCTGTTTAGCTGGTCCCTCAACTTTAAATGTTACTAACTCTTCTATCCCATTTAAAATATTTTCAAAGGATGTACAACTTTCAATTATGTCGTCAATCTCTTTTTGATAGCCTCTTAACCTCTCAATAATAGGTTTTACAATCAACAATAGTTTGTCATTGACCCTCTGCTTGTCTTCTTTCGTCGGAAGTATCAATCTGTTGGTCATTGACTTCTTGAGTTATTGCTTCTTTAGTCCATTTACTAGGAATCCATTTAGGACCTGTGGGAGTAAGTACACACATGTACCCCTTCCCATATACCTAACTTCTGCTGGCCCCATCCACGTTCCTGTTGTTAGATCTCTGTACATAACAAACATTGTTGGATTCTTTTGCTCATCACTATCATGACTATGGATCCATGCTGATGGTTCTTTCGGATCTCCAAATATACATAGATGGTTTAAAACAAAGAGAGTTTTTGCTAATCGTTCTTGAACATCAGATAGGTCCATAAATTTTTGAAGATATTGCTTTAGGGTTTGATGAGCCCTTTCAATAATAGCTTGACCTGTGGGGGAGTGTGGAATACCAGTAGTATGGCTGCATGTAGGGCAGGCGCGGACAATTCCTTTTGCTTCCTCCATTGTAATGTTGAATTGTCGATGTAGTCCTCGTGCATTTTGGTGAAAGGCATTATGTGCTTCTCATGCCTTCACAAAATCACTCAGTGGTGCGGCCAAAGATACAAGTTGATCTGCTCTATAATTTCCTTCTCCAAGTCCTTCTGTCCACATATGACTTCTAATATGTACTATGCAAAAAGGGCACGTTCGTTGTCGGATAGCTGATTGTAGTTGTCGAATTAAATCAAACAAGCGTTGATTGTGTATTTCTTTTATTCGAGCATCTTCTACACGATTCACTATATTGGCAACATACATGGAGTCCGTTACTACATTCAGATCATGATGCATCCATTGTAAAGATCCATTCGAGTACTCTAATCTCCCCCTTTTTCTTTATTTTCGTAAGGGCTCCGATAAATTGGGATCACTCTTGGAGAATTGTGAGGTCCACAGGCAAGTTGGGATCTATACGGTCCACTGTGTGGTCGACAAGAGTTTCACTAAGGTGTTGTATCATTTGTTGTTGTTCGATTGTTAATTTTTCGTGCTGGATCAGTTCCTTTTAAAAGAGGACACAAAACATCTAGTTCATCATTGGTGATTCCTGCTATAGGTCGTAACCATTGCAGGTCTCCTAAAAGTTGAGCATCATTAACTGTTGTAAGCAAGGTGCAAAAGGTTAATTTTTGTGGTTATATCTGAGAATTCTTTATGTTCCATCCTAGATATTTCCAAACAGGGGAACGTTGAATTTTTTCCATTGCTATAATCAAATTATGTGTAGTTAGTTGTGTCTCCAAATATTTCTCTTGTTGAGTGGTAAATGGCTGGTTCTGTGCAAAAAGAATATCGTCCATATAGTGATAGATCATGGTTTGTGGCCATGCACGCCTTATTTCTCTTAAAGCATTATCCACAAACAACTGACACAAAGTGGAGCTATTTTTCATGCCCTGCGGCAATACTGTCCATTCAAAGCACAAATCAGGTCCTTCCCTATTGATTGTGGGTAAAGTGAATGCAAACAGTTGAGTGTCATTAGGATGTAATTGAATAGTGAAGACTATGATCAGCAAATGCCTGACACAGAATAACAAAAACATACATATTGGATGACCATCAAGTCGTCTATGGGCTTTTTTCTGAGCAATGGCTTTTTCAATTCTGCCCAAAGTTTGTTGTGCATCACTCCAGGTGCTGTTAAAGCCATGTCCTCCCTTAAGAAGATCAAATAACGGACTTAGTTCTGCATTAGTTATACCCAAATAAGGTTTAACTCAACTGATTGTTCCTTGGAGCTTTTGTAAATTGTTTTAACTACTATTTGCAATTTGGCTTGCTGGGGTTCAATTGTGGCATTCAAAATTTTCCACTCAAAATATTTCCAGGTTTGAATTTTTTCCAGGTGCGACTTGAAGGCCTATTTTCTCTAATACAATCTTTGAAATGGTATTAATTGAGTAATACAACTGCTTTGGGTGATATACACAGGTGGGAAAGGAATATAAACCTACTAACCAAAACACTTAAACCGTTACCAATAGGACCAAAAGCTTAAAGCGAAACCTTCAATCCCTTATTATTGAGGAGGCTGTAGAGAAGATCCAAGCAGGAGCATTTACTGTTGTCACACGTCTCCGCTGCATGCTGGGTTGCTGGTTTCCTTGGGTTTGTAATGTTAATGGTTTACCCCTGGCTTCTTTTATCTGTTTTAACCTGTATGGGAATTCTCAAGGCTGCGAATGCATTAACTTTTCTATTCCTTTGCAGTTTTTTACTCTCAGAGGATACTCCTTTTGGACTCTTAAATCATGTCTTCATTAGTGTCTGGCTAAAATTCCCTTTACGGTTGTCTGCACTAGGACCCAGCAGTTGCTGATCTGATAAGGGACACTGGAATGCAGAGTGTTCTTCATAAACTGTTACTCCCCAAGAGAGAGATAGACACTCCCAAGCTGAAACAAAACAAAAAACCTTACAGGAGTAAGAGGGGGGAGATGGGGGGGGGGGGGAGAACTCACACACAGCCACAGGGCTGGGGTTTTTTCCTTTTTTTGTGTGTGTTTTTTTTTTGTTTGTTTTCTACATTCTTTTTTTTCTATTTTTCTATTTTTCTTTTTTTCCTGTTTTCTTTTCTGTTTTTCTTTCTGTATATCATATTTTCTTTTATTTATTTATTTATTTATTTATTTATTTATTTATTTTAAAATCTTGTCATCTGCAGCCTTTCACTTCAAAGGTCCCAGGTAAATCTACCTGTTTGCCGGCTTAGTGGACGTTTGAGATTGAAAGGTTTCAGAGTTGCATTTTAAAGATTAATCAAAACAGAGGCTCAATGTAACCAAAACCCAATTTGCAAATCTTACAAACGTTTAAAGCGCTTTAAACACACACACGCATACACACACACAAAACCACTCTTTTGAGAACTAGCTTAATATACCCATACAATATTTTTTACAACCAGTCAATAAGAACAGCATGATGGTATGGATATTTAAACTATACACGGTACTGAACACATACAACACTTAAAACATGCACATATATCACAAAATAAGGTTTGTATCAATTGTTTAACAGGTAACAGCCCTTGGTTGTTACAGCATTTTCATGGCATCTTCTTCCTCCTCTGAATCCTTGCTATTATTTTCTGGGGTTGGACTTCAACATCTAACTGTTTTTCTACCTTGTAACGTTTTATACAATTTGTAATCTCTCTCCAAGCTTTAGTTAGTCTCTTTGCAGTTTTATCATCATCTATAAGTGCCTCCCACGGGATGTTCCCAAATTTGCGCCATTCACTTTCCTCAAATATCTCATTCGGATCCTTAAAACATCCCTTAGTTTTTCCTAAGGCAATGAGGCCCGCAAGTTGTTTGAGATATTGTGAGTCAAGTCCTTGCTTCTCTAAGAAGCTTTGTAATATTTCATAAGCCACTTCTCTATCCATTTCTGGTCAGAGAAAAAACACCTTATAAATTTATAAAGTCTTACGTGTAGCCCTGTTCTGTCTTATCTCTCCAAAGCCATATGATGTCGGGTGGCGGATCCCTTTTTGACGATTCAGGCGTTCGGACTAGAGTGCAATGATCCCTAACGAAATCATAAGCTCTTAATCTTCACCTTCCGGTCTCTGTATCCCGGCACTTTTCCCGACATTTACAAACAATCTCCATAATTTCTCCACTCGTCTATTAAGTCCTTAATCAGACCCACTCCCCGCTTTTCTAAAAAGCGTAAAATTTCAAATGCTACCTCTCGTTCCATTGCGCGCTTCAATGGGCCCTCTTACGTTAGCCGGTCATGAAAAGGTGCAGCCTTCTGTACTGCGAGCAGGTAGTCTTCTCTATCGGCTGGCAAACCCCCTTTTTCTTATCCGGGTTCAGGAGCGGATCGTAAATACTGGTTCAGTGTTGCTGATCTTCCGCCCCCTGGTCGCTGCTACCAGTGCTTCTCCGAGCTCGCCATCCGGTGGAAACATGGACTGGGGGTCCCTGTTTGGGCGCCACTTGCAACGGACGAGGGAAGCAAGCGGACAACTCAGTGTGAGTGATAAAGCAAGCTTCATCTTTATTCAGAATCAACCCAGATTATATACCTTAACATTCAAAAGATGCTTTGTGCTTTGTTCTTTGTTATAGCTTATACATGATTAGTTACTAAAACTATTTGTTCTTTATTAATTCATTGTCCCTTGTTAATTCATTATTGCTATGTTGCTACTTCGAGTTCGATTTATCTACTTGCAGTTATATTACAGTTACAGTTGGGCTCAGTGCTCCATCCTGTTCCCTTGGGAAAGATTCGCTTGTCCTTCAGAAGTTTCTTCTTAGAGGTTCCTCCTTGCATGCCTACCGTTCTTTCAGTCCATATCCACACTCAGAGTTTAACAAGGTTTCCACTTACACAATACGTGTCTCACAAAGCTTTTCTATTGAATCATGTCCTTGTTCACTTAACCATTCCTCAATCCATTTTTCAACATTCTCATGTCCTTTTTCACTTAACCATTTCCCAGCAGTTACTTATCTTGTAAAAGTGCACAAATATTCTATTGCTTGGTTTTGGATTTCTGTTTTTAGTAAGATGTAGATGATAGACAATAATGAAGGTATTTGTTAGTATTTTTTTATTGTAGTGAAACCTTATGTATTGCTTACTTTCTGAAAGTCAAGACAGTATATGGTATTTTTTCACAGGATAGTTTTAAAATCTGGACTGTGAATATTATCAAAAAGATATATTACAATAGACAGGCTGTTGTATCTGGTTCTAGTGCATGATATTACAAGTGATTACTCTCTTGAGCACACTTATGCTGGCTAGCTGTTCTGCCGAATATTTATTTTCCCTCTCTCTCATGCCCATCAAGTTGTTTTTTCTTTCAGTTTTAGAATATGATATTTCTACAAACATAAACACAGTGAGTTAGTGTTAGGTTCCACCTACTTGATTGTAGGAGTAAGTTCTCGGACCGAGATATTCCTCTTGAGAACGCGCTGTTGCTGAAATTCAAAAGCATCACTTAGAGAATCATACACTTCAGTCTGGAGGCTAGTTTTTGTTTTTTGAAATGACAATAGATGCCCATACTGCTAGAGGAAAGAAAGTCAATTAGGCGTTCTTTAAGACATAATTGCTTCAGAACTTTCAAGATACATGCAGGAACCTTTAATTTGACTTCTAACTGACCGAGAAGCCAATGGAGAGTGGAAGTACTTATGTATATCAGGTTTTTTATTTAGTGGTGAGTATAAGGAAGGTGGGAAGAAATCCAAGGAAAAAATATTTGTAGCCTTGATCTTAACGTGTTATGAATGTTTGTTCAAATCTGTGGAATCTGTGTTCAAATAACAGTTTTTGACTTATTAGAGTCCTTCAAGTTTCAAGTTCACAGTTTCTTACCCTCATCACTGTGTATTTATGACATTGATCCACTCTTATGAAATGCAAAGTTTCATTTCTGTGGGGGTGACACTAGTATTTATAGGTGAAATAAATATTTACATGGCCTTTTGTATAACCTCCCATGTGATTTTGATAAATTACAAGATTGTGAAGATTGTTAATCTTATTTTAAATTCAAGAACAAAAAGCATGGATGTTTGGTGTGCATTTTAGTCTGAAATTTCTTGATTCTACCCTGCATGGTTCCTTTCTGATGAATACTTTTCATTGCATATTTAAAACAACTTGAGAAACAATTAGATTAGCTATTAGAAGCTAATTGTACAGAAGACAGTTAGGAGAATGTGTTTATAACTAGGATTATTTTCTGCAGATAGACTTTGTTTTAATTTTGCAGTCGAGGCAAAAGTTGTTTAGAGTGTTTCATTGGACTTTATGGACTATTTTAGGCTGAAATATATTAATGATGACAGCTTCCAATTCTGTAATTTAGAAGTTTTAACTGCAGATATATACGATAGAATATAAGCTGGTCTTAATTGCTACAAAAAAAAAATAGGTTTGTGGGAAAAAAAAAGGAGACTCTGTTGAGGCCAACTGTCATAGAAATACTGAACAAGGTAAGAGTGCAATCTTTTTCCTTTCAATGCTCATACTTGGGTTCTAGATGCCATCTATTTCTTGACCTGAACAAGAGTTCAGGTTGGGTCTACTACTACTGCTACTACTACTACTATCCACTAGCTGAGTCCAAAGAAGTGAGAAAGACATAACTACGCTGGAGAGAGTTGGTAGAGGTTCAACAATTACCAAACAGAAATGATTCCTGTTGTTTCTAGTGTATCTGGAAGTTTGTAGACTGCCTCTCATGTGGTACAATGCTAAATTACACCGCTGTTGTTTTTCATATTAAAGTATACAAAACCTGTGTATAAACAAATGAGTCCAGCTTATATGTATGTTTTGTAATTGATTTGTCATTTGGAAGTACTAAATCCTTTTCAGAAAACAATCCATGCAATTATGGGTTTTCGCATGCTGAAATCCTGGCTTCTCTGAAGAAGAGGCAAAACTCAGACTGGCTTTAATAAAGCCAAGATTTCAAGCATACGATAAATAGCTACTTTTTCAACGCTATTACAATCACTTATTTTTGAGGGCCCCTAGATGCATATTACAAAAAGTAACATCTCATGATGAACACAGAAGAAATAATAAAAAAGTGCAGCTCTAAAGAGACAGAGGAAAATGAGAAAGAATAATATGTCTTCTTAGTACATTACTTTAACAGAGATCTTATTTTCTGTGTGTATTTGGCTAAGCTGCTTGATAGCTCAGAGTCGTATTAATTTTAAGACTCCAGAATGTGGTGATGTGCATGCACAAATACAATTATTACTAATACTTTCTGGGGCTCAGATAAAACTCTCCATGCAAAAAAAAGTTCTCTTTAGCACTTATTGAAGTTCAGATATTTTAAGTCCATATTGTGCATATTCATTACTATCAAGCTTTTTGGTAAAGTCCTTCACTGTGCTTTACACACTAATACTTCTCTTGAATTTTGGACTCTTTCAGAGTTCCTACAGAGGAATTGTTCACTCTCATTAATTTCATTCTTCTTAATTTATGTCCTTTCTGAACAATTTGTGTGGATATAATAGAACTTGTTGTATCTTATTTCAGATTTTTTTTCCACTATATCTCACATCAGATTTCATCAGACCCATCTTATTAATAACCTTATGCAACTCATCTTGGCGATAAGAGATTGTGGCTGCTAAATCATGTCTCTAGGAGCAATCTCTCTCCGTGTGCTTCTCTTTTATGATATCATTATCTGTTGTTGCTTGAAAAGGATGTTGGAAGTATCAGGTAGATATATTCATAATATATACAGCATGTATATATTTTCCCACTCAGCTAATGGCGAGCAGAAATTATTCTTTGGACTGAGAGGTTTAACTGAATGGCATTAATATTGAAAGACCACATAGCATTATTCAAATTAGATCTTATTCTACTGTAGTTGGCATTTGTTTAGTCTGAATCATGCTTCACACCGTAAGGATGCCTTCATGAAAGGAAAAAAGGTAAAGACAAGATGTTAGTAAATATAAATTTAAAATTAAAAATATAGGAATAAGGGAGAAGGAAAGTTTAATTGCTTTTTTCAGGCAGATGGTGGAGCAACACGAGTGACTGAGACTGAGTTTATTTTGGTGATGTGTTACTCTAGAAAGAAGTGCAGAGTCATGTGAGGGAAAACAGCATTACTTTATAGTGGAACACCAGAATTGATATAAAATACTGTTCTAGTCTAGAGTTTCAGCAGACAGAATTATTTGTTTGCTATAAATCCTGAAAAATGTTAATTAAGATACTGAAAATCCTATTCTTTGGCACTTTAATTTGTGCTTAAGTTTGGTTCATCTCGAACATACTGGCCTAACTATATTTTCTAATGGCCATGTGAGACCTCAAAATACATGGTTTGTTATGTTAGTAAGAGAGCGCAGTAATTTGCTCGCTAGTGTAGTTGCATCACTGACTGCTACTATTATAAAATCTTCAAGAATGTTTTAAAAACTTTTGTACTTTTTCCTGCCTTGTGGCTCTTTGAGTAGATTATTACAGGTTATTTGAAGGCCGTGATATTACTGATGTAATGAGCAACACTTACTTCCACATTCAAGACTAGTTAGAATGACTTGGTTAAGTCAGCTAGGAAAACAAACTTCTGGTGATCTGCCTTATGCCAATGGCAGTCAGATATCTTTGATCTGTCCTGTACACATTCTGTCTGCCTGCCATCCTGTGATATGCTGTTTTATTCATAGGGAAAAGCAAGGCAAGAGCTAGCGTTGATCTGTCATCAGGCTACTTTTGTCACGTGTATGAGAAGTGTATCTTTCAAACATTATGCAGTCTGACCATAGCTACTGGTATTGTTGTACCTTGGCTGCAGGAAACCTAGACAAATCTCTGAATTCTTTCAACACTGCTGAACAAAGATTTCTAGATGGGAGCAGGCAGATGTTTAGTGTAAGATTCTTAGGCAATAACCTGATCTTAGACATGAACATCTGACCACTTTAGGGCCACTTCAGTTTAGTCTCACGGTAGTTTCCTTAGCTGACCAGTGTCCAAGACACAAGCAACACTGCGATTAATTCCCTTTGTATGTAGAAACAACATCACTATGTTCCACAATTACCTGACAAAATCCAGGGGTTTAATATTTAATGTTGAATGCATTCTACACATTGCTTGACAATGATTCTATAAAGCCTTGGTCAAAAGATGAACAACTTTATCAGTGAGATAATGTTCTGTGACAGGTCACACTGTTTAAGTTTTGTAACCTACAAATTTACAAAAAAGGTTACAGGTGAGCCGAAGTGATATTATTCAGGCAAACCAAACTAATCTTCTGGAAATAAGAGGCCAATTGCGGTAAATATTTTTTTATCCTACAAATTAGTTTTGCAAAATGACTAGTGTTAATAAAAAAAACATAGCACGAAAATGAAGAGTGTTAAAATTACATACACACAGGAGAGAAAACTAGTAGAAGGGCAATTGTTCCTGTCTCTTTTGCTGGTCTTTGAAAAAGTTAATAAAATAATTTTTTAAAACTGATGTAATTGCAGTGAGTTACTTGAGTTTTCAAAAATGCTTTTGATACGTTTCCTCAGAACTTAAAAAAAAGTGTTAACAGTGAAAGCTCTGAAATGAGGAAAAACTGGAGCAGAAAAACTAAAAAATGGGTACTAGAGGCAGGCAGAAACCTCACCTATTGTTTTGGTCAGTTATTTGTATATGATTTAGAGGGGAAAATAGACAGTGAATTGGTGTTTATTTTGTGAAGTTGAGCTATATTTTTTACTGAAAATCATGGCAGATCATGAGAAATGACAGATTTAACTCGTGTAACTGAACTTCTATGCACACCTGCTAAAATTCTTTAAGTATTCTTTACATGTTGGGTATGAAGTGCACTATAGAAAGAACTGAAAAATGCATGATTTTCTCTGCTCTGTGCTTAATTGCAATATTACTGGAAATTTTAGAAATTTGCCCATAGAAGACATCAAATAAATAGTTTTATAATGCACCATACCAAATCTGAGACATCTAACTTTAAAAGAAAAAATATTTAAGAGAAAAATTAAAAAAAAATATTTAAAAGAAAAAAGAGAAAATATTAGTAGCAAACTAATTGATGTATTCATAGTTGAGGGCATTGGCCATTTCCTGCTTTGTTGAGCTATAAAGGGAGAAATCCAATTGATGTTCACTAAGAAATCCAGTTGAACTAAAGATCTATATTCTAAGAACAAATAAAAGAGAAATATATGTCTTTGTTGAAAACAATTTTGTGCAAATTTTGCTCACTTTTTTAACATTACTTCACAAGTGTCCTCCCTGGAGTGCACTAGTATTTGCTGGGTGAACAGACTTGTTATATTTTAGCCATTGAAATAGAATTCACTTGTGACATTAGGCTGTACTTCTGAGAAACTCTAAAAGTAACAGGTTATGCCACATAGAACTAGCCAAGATGAAATACCAAGGGCAATTTCTTTTCAGGTTTTGGGTATGTTAGTCTCCTCAGTTTTTACCCAACTATTTTTGGTAAGTTGCAGACTAAGAAATAATTGGCAGAGTTCTGTTATACTTGTCTGGCTTAGTGTCTTGACAACAGGGATCTCTTCTCTAACTCAATATGCACTGTTTAGACTCGTGAAAGTTTCGGTGACAGGATGTGAATCAATTGTGTAGGGAAATTGGAAAGATATATTCTTCCTATAATCAGAGGGGTTTTTTTGATAGATTGTCTTTCCCTTCCACTCCCACTCCCTTCCCCTGTTCTTTCCCCACTGCAAACTTCAACTTCCTGTATTCATCGGAAATTCAGCATTCCAGTACTTAGATTAGGCCCATAGGAAAAACGGGAAGGGGCTCTTTATCTGAGAGTGCAGGGATAGGATGAGGGGTAATGGTTTTAAGCTGAAAGAGGGGAGATTTAGATTAGATATTAGGAAGAAATTTTTTACTGTGAGATGAGTCACTGGAACACGTTGCCCAGAGAAGTTGCGAATGCCCTGTCCTTGGAGGTGTTGAAGGCCAGGCTGGCTGAGGCTTTGAGCAACCTGATCCAGTGGAAGATGTCCCTGCTCATGTCAGAGGGGTACTTTCCAACCCAAACCATTGTATGATTCTGTGATTCTGTGGAATCACAGAAGTTAGAAATAGCTGACAACCCTTAGTTCATCTAGTCTATCATTCTGCCAGTGTAGCTTTTATTTCCCACACATTTTCTTGTGTGTGTTGTTCAACCTGCTTTCGCAAGTCCCAAGCAATGAAGGTTTTACCCCTTTGTTCAGGAGACTATGACCCATTTTAATAGATTCCATTGTCAGTGATATCTGTCCACGAGAGATTAAAATGGCCACAAATCTTACTGCCTTCCAGACTACATGTCAGCCCCACCTGCCTGCAACAGTTTTCTTTCAATAACTAAAAAGAGGACTGGAATCAATATATGAGTGGCACAATGAAGAAGATACGCATAGAAAAGGAACATTGAAACAGTCAAAATATCATCTGTATATCAGCTAGATCTGATCTGATTGATTTGATCTAGGATTTTGGGTTTGTTTTTTTTTTTAACTTTTTCAAGCCTTTTGACACCATAGTGATGATTGTAGTTAGAACAGCTAGCTAGATGAGAGAAAGAGACAGAGAGGCAGGAAGTCATAATAACGAAACTGGTTTCTATAACAACAGATGGAGTATTGGCCTTGCATGGATCCAAGGCAGGTTGTCTGCAGAAAGAACCCTGATTTTCTACCCTTTCGAATTGTCGCTGAATTACATATCAGTGAGTATTAAGTGGAAAATACATGACAAAGAAGTAGTAGTAAGGATTATCTCTTCGTGAGACTGAGTTTTGTAACTCTAAACACAGAAAACTTGTTTACTGTGTTATTTACAGTGCTGATACAGAGACAGATGTACTGGCTATTGTGCAAATGTAGGGAAAAGGATGTTCATTGTGCCTTACAAAAGGGGCACAGGGTGATGAGAGGGACTAACTGGTGATATGAACTACTGAGAGTGTTAGTAGGTCCCGTTTCTTTGCTTCTAGATTGCTGTCGTTCTTTGCCTTAACAGTGTATGGTAAAAGAGAACAGAATGGTGATAATGTAAGAGGTGTGTAAACTTATAGGTTTATGTTGTACATACCTGCTAATTTTATACATTATTCATTCATAAAAGACTTAGCCTAATGACTGAACTGAATTTCTGTAATTCTTGTATAGATTTTGAGAAAGAGAAGAAGTTAGCAGTGACTTCAAAAATATCTTCGGAGATTTGATATTAACTTTCCCCAAGCGTGTAACTGAGATAAACCTTTTGATAAAGATACCAAAATATGTTTGATATCAAGAAATGAGAAATTTAAAGTTGTGGCTGTGCGACAGAAGAAGCAACAACACACAGTGACCAAAATGATCAGAGTGAAGTCATTTATTCAATCTTTCGATCTGGTTTTATACCTAACTAAGCTCTTATTAGTAATTGTGTTAATTGATGATTTGTACGACACATCGTAGTGACAGATGGTGATTGGTTACATTTCCCAAGTTACATGTTTCCATGGAATCAAGATATTTACAAAACGTTCTAATCACAAAGTTACATTGTTAGATCACGCATCTTTGTTCCCATGCCTAGTTCTAATTATCTTCAGACAGCTCCCTCATTCTCAAGGCACAGCAAAATTACTCTGAGAGCACCTTAACCTTGAAGCCTTACACTAAGGCTTTGTTTCTAAACTCTGAAACTCAGTGCTAGGATTGCTCACAGGATGGCCCCTTGATTTTAGCCACCCTTCAATTCCCCCTTCTTCCTTTTGAGCAACCCAAACACCGTTGAAAGCCTTTTTGATAGTTGTGTCGGTCATTTTCCTTATACAAGATAAAATGCATGGTACAACAGCTAAAACTACTACAATCACTATTAAAATGATTAAGCCTTGCTTTAACAATTCTCTTACCCAATCAGGCATTCCCCATGATGCAAACCAATTCCCAGAGCCAATGCTGCTGTTTTAATTTTACTGTTAGGGCCTTTAACTCTTGTAATTGTTTAAATACAGATTTGGAATGATCAGACAAATTCATACAACACAAGCCTTCGAAGTCTTCACATCCATGTCCTTGTGCTAACAACAAAAAGTCTATGGCTGCTCTATTTTGCAAAGTCGTGTGACGAACAGAATCTAAATCTAACAAAAGATTCTGTAATATCATAAATGTAGCATTATTCTGTTTTGCTAACCAACACCCTAATTTGTTGAGTTGACCCAAAGCTCTGCCAGCGGCTACTCCTAGTGCCAGTAAACTCATGATTACAATCTTATCCAAACCCCAAAAGTTCAGGTCATCCTTGCATTCTTTGGTGTATGCATGTATATTCTGCTTTGAGCAATGTTGTTTTATAATGTTTAAAATCATCGAATTATTGAGTGTTAACAATGTCAATCTGCCTAGGGTAGAAGGTCCTCACCAAGTGTTAGAAGGTATACCTGGACATGCTCAATCTCCACTAATAAAAAACACTCCTGGTGGTAACCATAGTGGCCTTCTATGGGATTTAGCTAAGGGTTCTTTTGTGGTATAGTTGCACCACATTATTTGATTTCTAAAGACAGATGGGTAGCATTCATGATAACTGCATTGGAAGGATTTTTCCCTGTACAATCAAAGAATACACATGCATCAGCTTTGACTGATCCTAAAATATCCAATTCTTGAGGTTCTAGATGCATCTTGGGTAAATAATCTGCCCATACATTCCACATACCCATACATCCTTGCATTTTGTTAGTACAAGTATATAATGAGTCCACTGTCTTTGGCATACTTTCTACGTGCAGTGGGACACCTACAAGACATGTCTGAAAAGGATTGTTGGGTGTTGCCATTGATAAACATAGTGAACTACTGTTAGTGACATTTGCCAGGGTAACCCATACATTTGGTCTCTGAGAAACTGAAATATAGTCACCTACACTATGCACAAAGAGATTAAGAAAAAGCGTAAATAAAACCTGCAAAATTCTCACGTTGAAAGAGCCCTTAAAGGTTCCTAAAACAAAATACAATCATACAACTATCGCCTATCATCTCTTCATGTTTTTTCCCTTTCCAGGAAAACGTTTCTCACACTTCCTAACCATTTGATCCCAATCTTGACTAAAAACTGTCCAAATACGAGGAATTAGTACAATTCTACTGCATACCATTCTTGATACTTGAATGATGTCACTTACTCTATATATTTTTTCTTGCCACACGGCCTGTTGTGCAAACAATCGATATGTGAAATCAGGCTCGTGACCTGTCACAACTGCAAGCCTAATGGCCTGGCTTGTAACTTCTAACCTATTTCGTAGACACAGTTCACACCATCTACATGTTAACAGAGCTCTTTGATAATACCGCAATTGACAGTCTCCACAAAGAACCTTTACCCATGGGTCACAGCTAAATACATACATCACAAATTATGAGTCATTGGTGCACTTCTCGGATAACTCCTCTGTCGTGGGATTCTCCTGCTCCGCAGACTTCCGTTCCTTCCAGGGCTTGATCCACTTTTGCAGCACCCAGCGAGGTCCAGTATCTGTTAAGACACAAGCATAGCCTCTTCCTGTCATTTTTAGCTCAACAGGTCCTTTCCATTCGCCTGAGTCTCAGTCTTTGTATAGTACTTTGATACCTTGCTGGTCCTGGTTATTCAGTCCTGACTCTAGTGATTGGTGATGGATTATAATAGGAGGGCTAGTTCTATTTCCAGTTAAACGTAAAAAGTTCAACACATAAGTTGCTTTTGCAATTTTTTCACTAGGAGGTAACACTTCTCCCCCCCCTTTTGTTTTTGCAAAAGTGACTTTAAGGTGGCATGAGAGCATTCTACAATTGATTGACGTGTTGGTGGATGTGGGATGCCCGTGTAATGACAGATGCCCCACTAAGTACAAAAATGTTTAAATTTGTGAGAAACATAAGCTGGTCCATTATCTGTTTTTATTGCCTGAGGTACTCCTAATGCCATTATAGTAGCATACATGCGTTTAATCACACGTTTGGCAGATTCCCCGGTCTGTGCTGTGGCCCATAAAGCCATAGAAAACATACCTACAGAAACATGTACATATTTCAATCAACCAAACTCCTGAATATGGGTCACATCCATTTGCCATAATTGTAAGGCCTGAAGCCCTCTCGGGTTCACTCCAAACCCTTAACCCATATCTTGTTTTTGGCAATCTGGACAAGAATTGACTATACCTTGCACATCCAAAAGGGGAATGTTAAACTGGCGTTTGAGCACCTTAGCACTTTGGTGAAAAAACTCATGTGAGGCTTTGGCTTGTGCAAAAAGATTGCTTCTAGGATCATTCCAAACTGCAGCAACAAGGCGATCAGCGCGATTATTTCCTGTTGCCAAGCCAAAATCAGGTTGCTGACTACGTATATGAGTGATAAAGTACTCATGCTCATGCTGTTCCAACAGGTATAACAATTGTATCAATAAAGCATATAGTACCTTGTTTTGAACTTCCCGTATCATGGCATGCTCCAATCGACAAATTGTTCCTACAACATACAATGAATCAGAAACCACATTTATAGGCTGTGAAGTATGAGTTTGTAATACCCATACTGCTGCACGTAGTTCCATCATCTGTAATGAGCCACTCAATTCTTTGGCTAATAATTTATGATTCTATTTTCCTTGTGTCTGCCATGTGATGGCAGACCTGCCAGATTTCTTTCCTGCATCAGTAAAAAATGCTATTCCTTTTACTGTTTTTTCTGAATGCATTGGCACTTGTTCAAAATTTTTATTTTGTATTAATGGCAAGATTTTACCAGATGGAAATGAATTGGTAATGTCTCCTTCATAGTCTGCTAATGCAATTGCTATGTCTTGTGAGTGCTCTGAGAGCCAATCCAAATATCCTTTGTTAATTGGCAAATAAATACATGAAGGCTCGACCCCAGATAACTCTAAACACCTCTTTCTACCCTTCAGTATTAATTGACCAAAAAGTTCCAGCCTTGTTGTTATTGTATTTTTCAGCTGATATGGTAAAAATATCCATTCTATAATTTGAAATTTTTTATCAGTTTGTCCCAAAAGGCCTAAAGGATACTTTTGATTTTGGCCAGAATTAATCAAAATTAACTCCAGTGGTTTGTCCATAATATAGCGAGTTACATCAGACTGTAAAATCTTTTCTACTATTTTGTCTGATGCTTCCTTTTGGTTATTAGTTAACTGTCGTCTGTCGTCCACTGAGGTGGTGGTCCCTAATAACTCCATTAATGAATGGAGATCATCATTTGTAATTCCTGTCAAGGGTCAGACCCATTGAATGTCTCCCTTAGCTTTTGGACATCAGTCAACGTTCTTATATTAGTATGTATTGTTACCTTCTGGGATCTTACCATGTTACCAGTTATCTGCCATCCTAAATAATTCCATGGGGATTGTTGTTGAACTTTTTCTGGAGCTATTTTCAGTCCCTTACAATCTAACATGTCCTTTAAATCTGTCAATACTTGATTTGCCTTTAAATTTTCTCCAGCTACAAGTATATCATCCATGTAATGATACACCAATAAAAAAGGATATTTTTGTCTAAATGGTTGCAATGCCCAAGCAACAAAATTTTGACATATGGTTGGAGAATTTTACATCCCTTGTGGTAACACCACACATTGAAATCGTTTTGCAGGCCCTTGTTTGATGGGAAAAGCGAACTTTTCTGCATCCTCTGGGTGTAACGGAATTGTAAAGAAACAATCTTTTAGATCTACGATAAACAAATCCCAATCCTTGGGTATCATTACTGGAGATGGTAAGCCAGGTTAAACAAAAAGACATTGCAAAGTAATATTCGAATGACCCACTAACCAAGCACTTAAACATTACCAATAGGATCAAAAGCTTGGAGTGATACCTTGTGACTATATTAACCCTTTATTGTGATTGAGGACACTGTGGAGAAGATCCAAGCGGGAGCATTTACTCTTGACACACGTCTCTGCTGCGCGCTGGGTTGCTGGTTTCCTTGGTTCTCTAATGTTAACGGTTTATCCCCAATATCGTATTTGGAACGGCATTGATTTGTAAAGTGACAACCTTTTCAACATTTATGGTAATGGTCCAGGTGTTGTCAAATTCCTGTCTTCTTTTGTCTGTTTTTACCTGTATGGGAATTCTCAGGGCTGCATATGCATTAACTTTTCTATTCCTGTGCAGGTTTTTAATCTCAGAGGATCCCCCCTTTGGACTCTTAAATCATTCTCTCATTAGTGTCTGGCTAAAATCCCCTTTATGGTTGTCTGCACTAGGACCCAGCGGTTGCTGATCTAAGAAGGGACACTGGAATGCAGAGTGTTCTTCATAAATTGTTACTCCCCTAGACAGATAAGGAAAGAAGAAAAAACCTTCACATTCAAAAAAAATCAGGAGAAAAGGGGAGGGGGGAGAGGGGGGGAGGACTCACACAGCCACACGGCTGGGTTTGGGTTTTTTTCCATTTTTTTTTCTATTTTCTATGTTCTTTTTTCTATTTTTCTACTTTCTGTTTCTTCTTTTTTCCATTTCCTTTTTTTTTGGGTATTTTAAAATTTTGTCCTCTGCAGCCTTTCACTTCAAAGGTCCCAGGTAAATCTACCTGTTTGCCGGCTTAGTGGACGTTTGAGATTGAAAGGTCTCAGAGTTGCATTTTTAAGATTAATCAAAACAAACAGAAGCTCAAACTCCTATAACCAAAACCCAATTTGCAAATCTTACAAATGTTTAAAGCGCTTTAAACGCATACACACACACAGAGAACCACTCTTTTGAGAGCTGGCTTAATATACCCATACAATGTTGTTTACGATCAGTCAATAAGAATAGAACGATGGTATGAATATTTAAACTATACACAGTAGCTAACACATACAACACTTAAAATATGCACATGTGTTATAGAATAAGGTTTGTATCAATTGTTTAACAGGTAATAGCCTTTGGTTGTTACAGCATTTTCGTGGCAAAGCACTCTCTTTTTACAGCTTTTTGAATTTCTTTTATCGCTTCATAACTAACTGATTCCCAGCGAAGATCTGCATCTCGTGATAAATCATGGGAAAAATTTGCAACAGTTCAACCTGTCCCCACATTTGCGCCTCCCTCCTTGAGAAGGACTTGTGCCCATCTAAATTACTTTCATCCTCAGAAATCTCACTTAGTAGTGGAGGACAGAGCAGTGGATTAGTGGTATTCAGTGGAGATCTTACATAGGAAAGAGGTGGGGCGTATTGTATACAAGCAGCTTTTACTTCTTTCAACAATTTCCAATCAAACAGATCCCACTCACTTCTACCCATCTGTGTACTGAGCAAACCAGGAAAAGCTTCCACTGTTACCCCTTCTAAAACCACATCCCTTATTACCCCTTGCCATCGTGCCCCTGGCCCCGACAGCTTGCCCCCCCAACTGCTCCAACAGCTTCGAACCCTGGGGATTGCATGGCTGACAGAGCCAGGGCAGTTGGTTCACAGCGTGGATGTGAGCCGGAGTAATCTGGTGGAGGCAGCTCCGGAGGGCAACCTGCTTTTTCCTGGCAGACCTGGATCTCTTCTAATTTTGCTAAAAGATTATCAAAGTCCTGTCGAAAGGTAGAACTTTCAGGCGGCACCTGGTGATCAGAATTTTCACTAGAAGAGTCATCTAATGATGCGACTGACAGACTTTTTGGGAGGGAAGGATATATGGCTCCATGGGCCCTTCCCACACAGGATAAAGTAATTTAAAGCTGCATCTCTTAACTACACTTAATTATGTTCTTCCCTATCTCGTATCTGCCTACTGACTCCCCCTAGCAGAAACCAGTACTTAAAATTTCAGGCAGACCCATTAAATATTGCTTCTGAATAAATACCTAGGTACTGTATATTGTGCACGAGTCTGTGCTGGGCAGATTCACCTTGCTGTGATTCCAGGTTGAATGAGTGTGCAAGAGCGTGATCTGCCCGACTCTATTCTCACTTCCTGTCTTGGGAGCTCTACTGGAAACACTTTAAGAGCAATATAGCAAATGCCAAGTCATCATTATATGCTAGTCACAAAAATGAAAGGGGAGTTGATTCTTAACACGGATTCCGACCTCCGAAGAGAAATTTAAGCATCACTGTGTGGACCTGGCCTGGCATGAGTTAATGGCCCAAAGCAGGTGTACAGACCCCAGCCTCAGTGGCAAGGCCAGAATATTGGAGGGCATGTCTGGACTTGTCTAGGGAGAAGGGACATGCCTGAGCCTGTTACCTGTCCCCCCCACCTGACTAAGTGAGGGGCCCCCCTGCAAAGGCCTGCAACTCTCTGTAATTTCATCTCTGTTTGTCTTGTCTCTGTCTGTTTTCTCCATCTATTTTCTCTCTCTGCAACTCCGTCTCTCTGTTTGTCTGCTTGTCCCTCTCTGTCTTGTCTCATATTTGTGTGTGGACACCCACCATCTTCTGGACCCACAGGACAAAGAAATGTGTGCTGCTAAATGTGAAGCTCCTAAGGCAGTGACTATCTCTCATCTCTTGCAACTATTTGTGTCTTGTAACTCTTTTATCCTTTCCTAAATTTTCTCCTTCCCTTCTTTCCTCCTTTTGTCTTTGCAACACATGCAGCTGCAGCGGGCACTAGTGGGCAGTTTTGGTTTGATTTTGGATTTGACCCTAGGAAACATTGGGGCTCTCAGTGCTGTTACAGGCTGTTTTGGTCACTTTAAAGTGGGCTGTGACAATCACCAACCCAAACTTTGAGTCCTATAGAATGGAATAACTATACAAAAACCCAGTTCACTGCACTATCTTTAATTCTGCTGCCTAAAGAAAAGCTGTTGCATTATGTGATAAATAATTTAGACCAAAGCAGGATTCCAATCAAAGTCCATAATTTATTAAGTAAAGGCAAGCAAACAGCGCTGGGTACGCCGGGAGTCTATGCTCAACCAAGACGCACACCCTACAAAACAAGGCAACTTCTTTTATAACTTAGCTTTAGTTACATATTCATAATGGGTGTGTTTCCCCTACAAGTTCTCCACCCCTGGATTGCACAGGCATAGTAGTTCTTCTAGAAGCTTCTCGGGTGATCAAGAGATCTTCTATATAACGATCAAGCCCTTTACTACCCATGTGCAGTTACAGTAATTTTGTGCAACACAAACAGGTTTAACAGAAAAACATAGCAGACCCCTTTTTCCCCAAAATAGGAACCATATACATGCCATCCTGCTTTCCCCAAGTTTACAGTTGTACAAGGACAAACAGAAGGGCTAAAAATTACATGTCACCCTGTGGTTCCAGCATTGCTCCACACTGACACGAATCAGGTGAACACATCTCACAATCCCCCATTTTCTATTTTATAGTATTGATTCGTGTCTTTGCCTCTAATTGAGCCAATATTTGTCTAATTGGTGTCAACTCTGGATCTTCTTTTGCCTTTAATATCATCAGGGAATGAGTTCCCTCTTTCCCTGATTCTGTATCAATGGGTATAGCAGTTATCTGCATTCCTTGTATAACCGAGCGTATTAGTCTAGCAAAACAAGGTATTAAACATGGAATTATTAACAGACCTTCACATATCCCCAATACTATTATTCCGATTTTAGTAAGCCAGTTATCACTTATAAAGCTTTCCCATAATCCTCCTAGATTGATTCCATTCCAAGTCTGAACTGGGACATGTGCAATTTTCTTCATTTCTCTTATTAGTTCATGTACAGCTTCTCCTTCATCATTAATTTCTAAACAACAATTACTAAGGTTAAATTTTCCACAAACACCCCCTTCTTGTGCTAACAAATAATCTAAAGCTAAGCGATTTTGATACAAAGCAGTCCTCATCTTGGTGTTTTGTTTTGCAATTAGTCTAAGTGCATCTCCAGTTTTATTTACAACTATTTCTACTACAGCTTGTAATCTAATTATTCTATTTAACATATATATTGGTGTCCTATAGCCCCATCTTCTGCCCATGTAGCTGGATTCTCAGGAGGCCATTCATTATCTTTCCAATTTCCTATTTGTAGGCTTCGTTTATGGCGCCACCTTCTTAACTCATCAGCTTCAGTATATACTTGGACCCCCAATCGCTCTCCCCGATTTATAGGTAACAGAAAAAAACTTGGCCTTATAGTTCCTAATACACAGGATCCCACACAATTTTTTGGCAAATATGCATAGGCTAGTTTACCACAAATCCAATAATGTCCTTCGGAAGTTGGCCAGTCCTTTGGTATGTTTTTCCCATTGGTCCAATTTTTAAATTGCCCACTCATTTTCAGTGGGTTTCCCCACTCATCCCATTGATTCTGAGTTTCATTCCATAGGTAACCTCCTTCACACTCCAGATTACCTACTTGTTTTCCATCTTCTTTTAAATTTTGCCAACAACTCCTGCCAATTATACTTGTTTGGAGTATCCATTGTTGTTTCCTATTACCTTTTCCCATTGTTTTCCATACTCGAGGATCACTAATGTTACTTTCCATAGCCTCCCATGGCCATCGTTCACCTTGATTTGTCCCACCACAAAGATAACAATTAGTGACATTCAATGACTTAGCAATGTTTTCAGCCAGATTTACAAATAAATTCTTAGCAACTGTGGGAATTTCATATTTTACTCCTGTCTCTATTTCATGATAAAATGAATTAAACAATAACCAGTGTTGTATTGATTCTCTAGATTTTTCTCTAATTATTATCTGTAAGACAGCTCCTGGATCTTCTCCAGGTCCATAAATCAATAGTTCAATTCTTACATCTTGCTGTTTCCATTGTTCTGGATTCCAAATAGTCAGATTAACAGGGTTACAAGAATGAGCTGTGCAGTTGGAGAGGGCCAATCCCTTTTTTATTTCTGCTTTTAATTCGGTACCCCTGCATTGTCGAGGCCATCCCCATTTAGGAGATGTAATCCAACAGGCGCAACTCCATCCAGTGCCTCCACAATAGTAATAGCTCCTGGCAATCTCATCTATATCACTGATATAACAATTGGAGGGTGGTGACAACGTAGGCCTGGGGCATATATACTTCTCACTTTGGCTATAATATTTTCTCCAACCCATGTTTCCGCAATTAGAATACGGATCGTCATCAATAGCGTCACATGCGTCAAAAGTCACCGACACTGGGGTATTTAAATTGTCTATAACTTTACTTGTTCCAATCTATCTACCTCCTTCAGAATTTGTCCTTATTTCTATCCAATACTGATAGGGGAGTTCTTTTGGATCGTAACATACAGTTCTGTTCCCTTGTCTACACAGAGCATATTTGGTTAGGTTATGAATACAACTTCCCATTTTTTGGTCCTTACAATCATAAATAGTATGTTAAACCAAGGTCTGAGAGCTTACTCATCCCCTCCTAGTAGTTATTACACATTGACTACAGTTGTTTGCCATAACCCGAGTCCAGGAGCTTACCCCAAGTAGGACTAGAAGAGGTCCGGTCAAGGCCATAGTGATCGGCGGTCACAGCCCAAAAGGGTTGCAGCCCTTGACAGACCCTTTTTGAGCCGCACCAACAGCACCCCTCCAGTCTTGCCCTCTTCCTTAACCTTTCAAGGGGTAATCTTTAATCAAGAAACACTCTTGGGTTAAGCTGACAACAATAAAACCTAACCTACAGCAGGTTACATAGGAGCGTGTTGGTCCCCACAGCGAATATACAAAAACTTAAACCATTTCTTGCATTAGTTCACTTTGCCCTTAAATCACCAGCCCTCCTCCCATTCACTACATATTACTCCAGAAATATTCCTGTCCATTAATTCTACAGGAGTAATTACAATGAAATTCCCACAGCAACTTAGCTTATGCTCTTTGATAAAAGCCTCTCTAAGTTCTTCTGATGGTTAGCTTAGTTTCTCCAGGTTCAGAGGTGACTCTCCACTCCTTTACGGGACCTTTCATTTGCGACACATGGCTTCATCCTTTTTCAGCAGATCTCACAGCCGTTTCTGTAGTTAATAAGACAAGAAAAGGTCCATCCCAGAGAGGAGATAAGATTTCCTCCTTCCATGTTTTTATCAGAACCTTATCTCCCGGTTTTAACTGATGAATTGCAAATCCCAATGGTGGTGTTTGAGCCATCATCCCAATCTCTCTCAACTCTTTTAATCTTTTTCCAAGAGTTACTATATATTTTTGAATGCTATGATCTTCAACTACAATGTTCCCCAGAGGCATTCCTTGGGAATAGGGCATGCCATATAACATTTTATATAGCGATAATCCAGTTTCACTGTGTGGCTTAGTTCTTAGGTTTAATAGTGCCAATGGTATATAGTGCCATTGGCACTATAATAGTGCCATCTTGTCCAGGGCATCTGTGTCTCAATCACTAATTTAGCCAATTGCTGTTTTATTGTTTGGTTCATTCTTTCTACTTTCCCCGAACTTTGGGGGTGCCATGGAGTGTGATATTCCCACTGAATACCTAATGATTGACATAATAATTTTATTATTTTAGAAGTAAAGTGTGTGCCTTGATCAGAATCAATGTACTGGATTATCCCGTATCTAGGTATTAAGTGCTCTAATAAAATTTTTACCACCATCTAGGCCATAGCCCGCGCTACAGGGTAGGCTTCTACCCATTGTGTTAAATGATCCACTATTACCAATAGGTATTTTACCCTCCCCACCTTGGGCAATTCAGTGAAATCAACTTGTACTCTTTCGAAAGGTCTATAAGTGATTTTCCTTCCTCCTATGGCAGCTTGTCAAAACACCTTCTTGTTTATCTTTTGACAAGTTAAACATCCTTGTGTAATTTGCTTTGCTATTTCAAAAATCCCAATACAGCCAAACTGTATAAGGAAATGATCACTTAACGCTTTTGTACCCCAATGTGTTTGTGTATGTAATTGCTCTAATATTCGCCTGGCATAGGCTTTTGGCAACATTTCTCATCCATCAGGTAGTGTCCATTTTCCCTGTTCTAGCTTAGCTCCTATCCTTTCCAATTTTGCCTGCTCCTCAGGAGTAAACCTCTTCCCTGTCTCCTGCTGCCTTTCTTCACTTATGTCTTCCTGCGTTTGTACTACATTAATTTTAGCGACTTGAGTCCTCAGGGCTGCTTCCTGGGCCTCTTTATCTGCTAGGTTATTTCCTCTGATTCGGTAATCTAGTCCCTTTTGACGTCCTCTCACATGTACCGCTGCTATCTCCTTTGGTTCTCTTACCGCCTTTAAAATTTTCACTATTAATTCCTGATGTATTAGATTTTTCCCTTGAGTATTAATTAAGCCTCTTTCTTCCCAAATCTTTCCAAAAGTGTGGATCACTCCGTAAGCATATTTAGAGTCTGTAAAGATAGTCCCGTTTTTTCCTTTTAATAATTCCAGAGCCCTCCAAAGGGCATACAGCTCACAACCTTGAGCTGACCATGAGGGACTTAAAGGTCCTGATTCTACAAGCTCTAGATCCTTATTAACTATGGCATATCCTGATTTTCTCCTCCCTTCCACCACTCGAGAGGAGCCATCTACAAACAACACTTCTCCCTTTTCCAATTCAGTATCTCTTAAGTCTAGCCTCACCTTAGTCTGAGTTTCAATTACCTCTAAGCAATTATGTTGTACCTCCTCCGATGGTTCTCCAAACAAAAACCGTGCTGGACTCTGAGCAGAAGTCGCCCTTAGTTCTAAATCAGGGGAGTCTATTAGTATTGCTTCATATTTTAAGATCCGGCTGTCCATTTTTCTGCCTTCTGTTGTAACACATTTCTAACATTGTGTGGGGTATACACCTTTAAAGGAGCACTGAAGGTAATTTTCCGAGCTTCCTCTATTAATAATGCTGTAGCAACCAAAGCTTGGAGACAAGCAGGCCATCCTCTACTGACTGGATCAAGTAACTTAGAACAATACCCCACCGTTTTTTTTATTCCTGCCCAATCTTGAGTAAGAACTCCATATGCTGTCTGGTTTGAAGTGTTCACAAAAAGATAAAAAGGTTTTTCTAGGTCTGGGAGGCTCAATACAGGGGCCCGTATTAATGTCTTTTTTATTTCCTCGAATTTCCGATCATCTTCTATGAACCACTTGAGTTGGTTATTGTTAGCTTTTCATAAAGGAATTTTACCTTTTCACTATAATTTTCAAGCTATGGCCTACAATATCCTAATAATCCCAATATTTGCCGAACTTCCTTTTTAGTTTTTGGAGGTCTTAAGGACAAAATTCCAGATACCCTGTCAGGATCTAACTTCTTCCTTCCCTTACTCAGCCAATGTCCTAAGTATTTTACCTCCTGTTCTACAAACTGTAGCTTTGATTAGGACACCTTCAATCCCTTTTCCCCTACAAAGTTTAAGAGTTTAATGGTAGCTCCTCGAGTCTCCCCCTCAGTTTCTCCTGCTATTAATAAATCATCTATGTATTGCAATAATTTTACCCTCTGAGGTAATGTAAAATCCTGTAAAATTTTCTCTAAAGCCTGCCCAAATAGATTTGGTGACTCTGTAAACCCCTGTGGCAATACTGGCCATCTTAATTGCTGTTTTCGTCCTGTTTCAGAGTCCTCCCACTCGAAAGCAAAATAATCTCTGGATCCCTCATCTAAAGGACAGGCCCAAAAAGCATCCTTCAAATCTATTACACTATACCAAGTATGCCTGGGAGAAATATGACTCAATAAAGTGTAAGGATTTGTCACTACAGGGAATTTAGTAATCGTCTGCTGATTTACAGCCCTTAAATCCTGTACCATTCTGTATGACCCATCCGGTTTCTTTACAGGCAGTATGGGTGTATTATGAGGTGACATACATGGTTCCAAAGTTCCTTTTTCCAAAAGTCTGTCAACCACAGGTTTTAATCCTTTTCGACCCTCCATAGGTATAGGGTACTGCTTAATTCTAATCGGGCAATGTGGATCTATTATCTGAACACTTATGGCTTCCCCTTCTTTATACCAGACCAAGGGGTTAATGGCTTCTTCATCTTCCTGTGTTAAAGTATACAATTTAATCTGCAATTTGTTCCCCTGACTCTGGATGCTCAAGTTTAACTTCAAAATTAAGTCCCTTCCTAATAAATTGTATTCCGCTTCAGGAAGCAAAAGTAAATAATTGAAACAAATCTTCTCTTTTGTTTCTACTTCTACATCCTTTAAGATGGGTACTTTAAAGGGTTCTCCTTTTGCCCCAACTACTGACATACAACTCCTCTCTATCTCTATTCCTTTTGGAAGTATTTGAATGGTTGATTTTTCAGCTCCTGTATCCACTAAAAATAAAACCTCCTCCTTATGGGGACCTATTAATAATTTTATCAAGGGCTCTGTTGATGTTGGAGTCCCCAAAAGATATAGCCCCTGACACCCCTATTCTTCTTTGAACATTTTCTCATCTTGTTCTCGCTTACAACAGTTCCTCTGAACATGTCCCCTCTTATTACAGTAGTAACAGATGGGAATTGTGAATCTCTCTCTCTGAGACTGTCCCCTGGGTGCCTGTGCTATTCTTTTTTCCCTTTTCTCTCCAACCGAAGTCTTAATTTTCTGACTTCCTCTCACAGCTGCTACAAAAATTTTTGCTTTCACTTTTTGTTTTTCTTCATCCCTCCTAACATAGACCTTCTGGGCCTCTCTGAGTAACTCCTCTAATCCTCTTTCTTGCCAATCTTCAAGTTTTTCTAATTTCCTTCTTATATCTCCCCAGAATTTGGCTACAAATTGGGTTCTAAGGAGTGTGGTCCCCGCTACTGTATTTGGATCAATTCCCGAATACATTTTTAGGCTTTTCCTTAACCTCTCCAACCATTCTGTTGGTGATTCATCTTTTCCTTGTTGTTCACTAAATGCTTTATTAATGTTTTGTCCTCGGGGAACCGCTTCCCTTATTCCCTGTATAATTAATGTTCTCAAATCCCTCATATTTTGCCTTCCTAGGGGTTGTTGGTGATCCCAGTGAGGATCCACACTGGGCCATTTCTGATCTCCTGGGGGTCCCACCTGATTCTGTCTTTCCCAAATTCTCATTCCAGCTTGTCTAATCATTCCCCGTTCCTCGACAGTAAATAAAATCCCTAAAATGGATTGTATTTCTTCCCAGATATAATAAGTATTGGGACCTAAGAATTGGTCTAATTTTTCAGCTACTCCTAGGGGATCATCCAGTAGGGTCCCCATTTCTTTCCTGAAATTCCTTACATCTGTGGTATTTAATGGGACTGCCACAAACCCGATGCCTCCCTGATTACCTCCAAGGGGTACCTCTCGTAAGGGATATAGAGAAGCTCCCTCAGTTGCTGCAGTCCTACTTCTTCTACATAAAGCTGGAGGTTGATCTAATTCTGGTGCTGTTGGTGGTGGAGGCAGGGGTAGCGGTGACTCTGGTGGAGATACTACAGCCACTGGAGGGGGAGCCGCCGCCGGAGGTGGATTGTTAAAATATGGCGGTGGTAAGTTATCCAGTGGCTCCCATTTATCCTTTTTCCCTTTCTTTTTCATTCTTATTTCCCTCTTCTTCCTCAAACTTTTCATCTGTTTTTAATGTAAGGTGAGGCTGGAAAGGGACGTGAAGTCCTAATCCATAATCCTACATAATCACTTTCCTCCTGACTAAAAGGTTCTTTTGAATTAACATATATATTTAAAGCCTGACAAATCCAGTCTTCAAAAGATCCAAAAATAGGCCAAAAAACATGTGGTTTTAAAGGTTCCTTTGGCCACTCAATCATAAAATATTGAATCAATATTAATTTACTTTTCCTTTTCTGGGGCCCCTTTTATTCCAATTCCTAATCATTATTCCTAATGGACTTTCTGGTGGTATATCTGGTAATTTGCTCCCTTTCTTCTGGTCCTGGGTCTTCGATTTTGTCTGACCCATCTAGGAATTTTATTGTGGCAATTCCTACAGCCCTTGGTTACCTGTAAGAGTGTCTTGCACGGGGTTTAGGACCTATCACCCACCCACGAATCCTATAGGAATCGCTTTGGTCCTTCACCGGCCAAGTCCCTCGTGGGAGATTGGAACCGTTGTTAGAAGACCTCCACAATCACTTCGAACCAGGTTCCATTTCAATCACACTCTTACACACACAGGCAACCGAATCCCACCCAACCGAACGGTATGCGCTTAAAAACTTACGACTCCATCATCCTCGTCTGGATCTTCGCGTGCAGAATTACGGGCAAAATAAACTGCTGCAGCCGGCAAGGGAGCTCAAAAAACCCAAATTCTTTGCTTGCCCTACTCAGGTTCAGGATGGCATTAGTCCCGACACGACCCAATCAGGAGCCACCAAATGGGGGGGCGCCCCTCCTAGATCAAGTCAGAAATCAGGAACCAAGACCATCCCGGACGAGCCCCCAATTGTGATAAATAATTTAGACCAAAGCAGGATTCCAATCAAAGTCCATAATTTATTAAGTAAAGGCAAGCAAACAGCGCTGGGTACGCTGGGAGTCTATGCTCAACCAAGACGCACACCCTACAAAACAAGGCAACTTCTTTTATAACTTAGCTTTAGTTACATATTCATAACGGCGTGTTTCCCCTACAAGTTCTCCACTGGATTGCGCAGGCATAGTAGTTCTTCTAGAAGCTTCTCGGGTGATCGAGAGATCTTCTATATAACAATCAAGCCCTTTACTACCCATGTGCAGTTACAGTAATTTTTTGCAACACAAACAGGTTTAACAGAAAAACATAGCAGACCCCTTTTTCCCCAAAATAGGAACCATATACATGCCATCCTGCTTTCCCCAAGTTTACAGTTGTACAAGGACAAACAGAAGGGCTAAAAATTACATGTCACCCTGTGGTTCCAGCATTGCTCCACACTGACATGAATCAGGTGAACACATCTCACAATTATAAAGCTGCTGCTGCGTTTGAAATGCTGCTGTTTGCAACAACAGCAATACTAAAAATATAATACAGGACTACACTACAGGACAACAGCATGTACATAAGACATTTTAACAAAAGTATGTATGGATGATGACATATAAAAGCATAGAAGATTCCAAATACAGCTGTAAGCGTACTTCTGCAAAGCATTGGTGTTCTGTGAACACTACCATTAAGCAAACAATGGGGATGTTTGTTGTCTTTGCTTGAGACCATCAATGAACATTTTGAAGGATATTGTTGTAGTTTGAGTTAAATCAGAGTCAGTTTTGTCACTAACTCAGTTGCTGTAAGTAACTTCATTTCTCTAAAACTAACTGCATGTTTTCAAGACAGCATTCCTTGCTGTAAGTAATAACACAGGGCATTAGTTAGCAAAAAGGCCAATGCTTATACTTAACCAAGGCCATCCCCAAGGTGGTGGAAGGGGGCTGCACCTGTGAGGAGAGGCAAATAGAGCAGGTGACCTTAAACTGACTAACAGAGTAGTCCATCCCAAATACGTCATACTCAGTATAAAATTGAGAGATCACAAGGGTCTCATTAACTTCTGCAATGGCAAATATCCAGTGAGGACCTTGTCTGCCTGGTTGCTCCTGGTCCCAGATTTGTGTGGTCCTGAATCCAGTTCCTGAGTCCAGCTCCCTCCTAGCTGTGGACCCATTCCCTCATATCTGCTCTGCAGTATTTGTGGTTATGTATTGTCATCAAGGGGTGCGATGGGAACACGATCTCATATATTTTTATATATTTTATTATTTTCTAATTATTTTCATTATTATTATTTCATTAAAGCTGCAGTTCTAGTTTCCAGCCCATAAGTCTTTTTCCTCTCATTTCCCTCTACCTTTTCATCGAGGGGTGAGGGAGAAAAGGATTTTGGGAGCTCAACTGCACGTTTTTTAGCTGCTGAAATTTAGCTAACCCATAACAGATACTGATGTCTACATGATAACAGATCTAAGTATCAGCAGTAATTAAAATTTTTTCAAATAATCATTCATTGCTTTAACTGATGTTTCTTTTTCACAACAAAATTTAAATAGTCAATACTATTAAACACATTGCATAGAACTATATCAGAGTTAAAAGTGTTAAGCAAATTGAAGAATGAAGCATCAGCTACATTCCTGAAACAGAAGCATGTACAAACACCTGAACTTTCCGTAATATTAAGTATTCTGTAAAAAGTTACTAAATAAGAATCAGAAAGCTCTACTTACTGTAAAGTAAGCAGATTTACATTAAAATTACGTATTAAAAAAAATAGTTAGAAGGGACCCAAAAAAGTTACCTTATCCATTGTTCCACTTGACTCAAAGTGATGGAAATGCTACAGCTTCCCCAGGCAATTTCTTCTATTGTTTCCTTATTCTCAGTGATAACCATGACAGAATTAAGACAGAAGATATTTCTGGGCATCCCCCCACAACCTGAAATACTCTTAATTAAAAAAAAAACTTTATATGCTAATACATTTTAATAAATGTAAACGTTGCAAGTTTCTAGCTATTTTCTTCATCATGAAATGCAGCCTTTCAAGAACTCTTTGCCATAGGAACTAATTATCACTCTGAAAACTGAAATGTTTAACTACATGATTATTTGTATCTTTCACAATTTTGCTCTTTCAGCAATCCTCATGAAAGAAATTCTACTGTCATCACCAGCTGCCATGAAATAGGATTTACTGAGCATGTTTCTGGATTCACGGAGTTGAACTATTCCTTTCATTCATATTAAATAAACCATACTATTCGATACAAACACTACTCCTTATTTAAAATTATTAGACTGTGTGAGAAAAAAGAAATTATTTCAAGGCATAATTTGGATAGCTTGTAAGAGTTATGAAGTGCTGCTGCTGAAACATTAAAGAAAGGTAATTAAAGCAACTGAAGTACTAGACACGAATGTTTAAATTGCCCATACAGTAAACTCATTATAATAAACTTCATCATTGGAAATTAAATATACCACCTGGCTCAATTATGTTACGTATATGCTAAATATCTGTATACTATGTGCATCTCCATATGCATCTGCCTGTTACTTGAGTACCTTAAAGCGCTAGAGAACAGGAGCATATTAGGAGAGAGGCCTTGTTAAAAGAGCTATGAGAGGGGTCTTCCTCACCCTAATCACAGCCGTAAGGCTAATTTTGAAACAGGGATCAGGACTGATTTGGGAGAGCACCAAACAAGCTGGGAACTTGCTCTGAATCAACTTTTAAGCAACTACCGTGACCTGGGACGCTGCTACACAGCTAAATTCAGAGCTTAGAATAGCATGCACAGAAAGTAAAGGCAGCAAATCACTGCAGGATCAGATCAATGCAGACAACAGCAGGAGTTTTGAAAAACAGGTTAGATTGTGTGGGTCAGGTACACGAACAATATAACAAGACCTGTCTCGAGACAGAGGATGTGTTGGGTTACCTTTCAGGATCCCACGGTTCTCTTTTCACCCAGCAGTGTGGTTTTGTGGTAGTAGAATGACAGGCATGTAATGAATTATGAAGAAAATGGCCACAGATTGTCCATGTGTGCTTTTGAAGAAGTGCTCTTCTCCATATTTTACTCAAATGTAAACTGCCAGTTTTACATTTTAATGCTTGAATAAAAGATTTGGAGTATTGATTGTTTAGAACTGTAATATTAGAAGGTTCCTCAAGGGTGCTGGTACTGCTGATGGTACTTAAACCCAGAGAGACATAAAACAACCCCAAAGTTTCCACTTGCCTGGATGAGGCTGCTGTGGATACCTGGACAACTTGGAGTCAGCTTTTTTCACCTCTCCAGGCGGCGAAGGTCGGTTTCAGTTAGGCTGGTTGAACGCAGACAGCATAGAGAGAAAAGTGCAATGCCGGGCAAGGCGCATTTTAACACCCACCACCATGCAAGAAGGGATCTTGGATGCAAGAAGGGATCCCTTATGCTGGGTGAGGATTAGTCCATATGAAGCAGCAGCGGAGCTGGGTTGTACACTACAATGGGAATAAGTGGAGCAGAAGGTTGGGAATAGAAAGATGAAGGCACACTACTTTCCAAACATACACATAGCCTGGCATACAACCAAGAGCTGCTGTGGTTAACTCATAAGTTGCTGTTAATAGTTACGAGTGGAACTGAGTAAAACCACCACTGAAGGTGGGTGAATTTCAGGTTCCCTGTACACATTTTCAGTGTCTGTTGCTGATAAGCCCATCTAACTATGAAAATAATCTAATATACAAAATCAATGTAATGTATGAAAAAAGAGTTTTAAAGATGTTAAACAGAGCTGACAAAACTGGTGGAATCTTAAGCTGAACTAGTAATGCAGTTCTTACAATGATTTTAAGTAGGGTTTTGCATTGAATCAGCATTTTTACTACAAGAGACTGTCTGACATGAATCATACCTAGTGACATTTTCAGTTTGTGCTCACAGGTGGAACAGGTTTTTCTCCTTTTGCAGTTGATGTTAATGAGAGGTCACTTTCTGAGACTAGGTTAGCAGATCAACAGCAGAGAAGAAAACAGAAAAAACAGCTTCATCTGGCTTATGTGGACAGAAGTTGTAAAATTTCCACTCCATTCCACTGAGGGCTAATTAAACCTTTCCTAGTAAAGAAAATTGATTTTTAGAATATACCAACTATTAGCAGCCCTGATATACTCAAGGATTTCTCTAATCTTCCATCATTTTAAATGCCTGTGAGGGAACATTTCCCTCACAGGAAATGGGAAAGGTGAGAGAAAGAAAGATCTGTGCTTATCTCCAAATCGCTTGCATCTTGCTATTGATCACCAAACAGATGATCACCAAACAACCCCAGCAAAGGTTCTGTCATTGCATAAGCTCCTGCTCTTAACGTAAGTTAAGAGAAGCCACACTAGATTTGTCACAAATCTCTCCTGAATCCCCATGCAAGTGCTGTCGAAGTCTGCTCCATAACTGCAAAAGGGCTACGGGCAGATTGTAGTCATCCATAGCAAGGACAGCTCAGGACAGCCTGATCATTTGGAACAAGGCAAAATAATACTGGGGAAAGCGGACATAGCTCATTATTTCCTTTCCTTGTTGCACTATGCATTTTAATGTTTTGGTTTGGGTTTTTGTTTGTTTGTTTGTTTGTTTGTCTTGCGCATTTTAGAGAAATCGTCCTAGAACAAGAAGCTCCGACTTTTAGCGGAGCGGGGCCCGGGCTCGGGCTCGGCGGGCGCGCACGACCCCTGCCGCTTCTCCTTCCTCGCCTAAGCACCGCCCGCGTCTTCTCGCCGGCCCCGGGGCCGGGGCAGCTGCCCAGGCGGTGCTGCAAGGCTAGGAAAAACCTCCACTGCCCTTTTCAAGCTCCAATCGCCCATCGGGAGAAGAAAGGAAAAAAATATATTAAAAAATCCCGCTTATCCTTCTCAGTAAAGGAAGGATTCTTTTTAGTGGCACTCTGACGGTAGTCTTTGGCTCAAACTTTCCGAAACCAAACATGCAATAAGATACAATGCACTTCGCAGCACCCTCTTCCTCGGCGCCCAAGTGCAGAACGACTACTAAACGCTGGCCCCGCCCCCGGCCCGCAGCGCCCCCCGCCCCCGTCCCCGCGCGGCGCCCATTGGCAGCGCCCCGCCCGCCGCCGCTCCGCCGCGGGGAAGAGAGGCGCTGGCGCTTCTTCGGGGCCGCCGTCGGCGGCTTAACCGCAGCGGGGTTGTGGCGGAGTGGGACCGGGTCCTGGACCCGGAGCTGTGACGGGAGGAGCGCGGCTGGGCGGGTGCGCAGCGGTGGCGCCAGGGAGTCGTCGAGCCGCAGCCTGGCAGCCCACTCCTCGCCAGGAGAGGGCGGGGGGAAAAAAAGACGAACTAAACGTCAGGGAACCCCCAGCGTCTGCACCCGATTGATACTATTTATTTATTTCTTTTAATTATTATAAAAACCCACACAACTGCGTTTTTGGCAGTTTGTGCGGCGTGTGCAGTTGTTTTCTGCACACCACGACAAACAAAGGAAAAGGGGGAGGGGGACGGCGTTTCGCAGAAGACATGCGTTCCGTCAGGAAGAGGTGGACTGTGTGCACGATAAGTCTCCTCCTCATCTTTTATAAGACGAAAGAAATAGCGAGGACCGAGGAGCGCCAGGAGGCACCGCTTGCCGGGTAATTGCTGAGTGCCAGGAGGGCTCCCGGAGGGAGTGGCGGCAGCGTTGCTGCCCGCCGTCCTTCCCGCGGCCCCACTCGGGGTTACTCTGCGCCGCCCGGGCCGTGACCCCCTCCTCTGCGGTGCCCTCGCAGCTCGGCTCTGTCGCTGTCGGCGTGGGGAAGCGGGGGCGTGCGCGGGGCTGCAGCGGGACGGGCTACGGGTGGGTTTCGGTGTGGGAGCTCGTTGGCGGGGCGCGAGGGGGACAGGCGGGGGGGGGGGGGGTGTGGTGCCCGGGGCTGGGGTCGAGGCTGGTGCTGCTGCCCCCGGTCCCAGCAATAGGGAGCGCCGGGGGAGTTCATGTGGCACAGCTGTTCGCCGAGGGCCACGACGGCTGGAGGTGGTGGAGGCGACCGCCGGAGTGCGTTGTGCCTCGTTTCCAACTTGGGGAACTCCGGAGGCGAGCGTGCCGGGATGCGCGGCCCCTGCCTCAGTTCTTTAGTTTGCAAGGGAGCTGTGCTTAAGTTCGCCGGTCCTTGGGAGTGCTTGCTCTAAGAGCACGAGGGACGTTTGAGGGGGAGGCATAAGGGGGTTGTAAGTGCCTGTACAGGCTTGGAGGAAGCTGGTGCAATTAGAAAGTACTTATTTTCTGCCTTAGCTTCCGCCGTGCCCAAAGTTAAACGTAGAACGTGCATCCCTCTTCCCCGACCCTTGCCCGAAAAGGCTGGAGCGGGGAGCGGGGAGCTGGGCGGCAGTGGCCTCCGCACCTTCCGGGGCCAGGGAAGGCCTCTCCTGCGTGGTCGGTGGTTGATGATGTGATGTTTACTTCCCTTGTTATTAAATGTTTTCACAATTTGCTGGTAACTTTCCTCTTGTTCAGCCCAGTTTCTGCCATGATTTAGTGGTATCTGCATACTTAAGATATGTACAAAAGTTTAAAATTTTGGGTTTGTAGGTGTGCAAAAATACGTATTAAAATGAATGTGTGTGGGAAGATTAAAGATCCTCACGTTTCTTTATACGTACTCCATCCTGTCAGAATAGAGGTAGCTGCTAAAATGGTTAAGAAATTAATTACTAGGTAAAATCCATATATACTTGTAGGAAAAGTCCCCTCCAGCTTATTGTACATGTTCGACCTGATTTGAAAGGTACTAAAATGAACTAAAGTTTAATTATGACATGAAACAAAATAAGTTTATTTAGTTATAAATATTATGTGCTCAATACTTTCAGATACAGCTGTGATGTACTTCTGGCAGGTGACGCTACTTAGTTTGGCTAAGGGTATTGGAATTAGTTTCTTTTCATAGCCCATCATCCCATCCATTACTGTACGAAGCAGAAAAAAAAACCCCTAAGTGTACTTCTAGTATCTGCTGCTATTAATGTTGCCTTTTTCTTGAAGGAAGAGCTCCTAACATTTGGGTTTTTTTGGCTGGCCAATTGGGAAAGCAAAGTCAGCTTTCCGTGGCATGTTTTACTTCTAGATATGCCAGTGTTGCAGAACTGTGAGTGTGTGAGGTGGCCTGATTTATGCTTATTAGTGACACTGCAGGTAAATCCCAGGCATTCCAAAATGGACTGTGCGATTCCAATGTATATGATAAACCTTAAAGCAGCTGTGTTCCCATACTAAGGTTTGCTAGGATAACAATTGCAAAAGCATGCTCTTCTTTAACTAGAAGCTAACATCCCTTTACATGTTAGTGTTAGCAGTTAATGAAACTCACATACTAAGTGGAATGCAATGTTTCTTAAACAGTTTTATCTTCTACTGATATGGAATTTCAGTAGAAAACATTCATATTTAATGAACTGTCTTCAGGGTAAGAGGTAGGCTTATTATATTGGTCTAGTCACCAAAGCAAAGATATTCAGAGTGAAGGTTGACACTGTCAGCCAGAAGTTGCTGTCAGACTACATCAGCTGCTTAATTTACATCAGAGAGGATTCAAAGTGATTCTAGGAGCTACACAGTAGCTGAAATTTATTTCATATTGTTTACACAATGAAGAATTTTCTGGAGTAAATTTAGGTTTTTGTATGTTAGTTTATGTAATATTATTTTAAGTGAAAATTAAATAAAGCAATACCAATAAAAGGAGAGGGAGCATATAAATGGGCACCTTTGTGCTCACAGCAGAAGTTTAATACAAAGGGTCTGGGACCTTTTTTTAGATTATAAGAACCTAATTTAACATCATTTTACTGTACGATCTGTATAGCTCACTGCAGATATAAATTATTTATGGACAATAACCAGATTTCAAATGCTACAATGATTTTGATATTGACAGTATATTTTGCGAGGCTTTGTCAGCTGTGTCACTGTTAAAGTGTCTGTTAGATGATGTTTAACCCAGCACAAACTGGAAACATTTCTGAAGTACTTTTAGAGTGAGTGCTTTACCTGGATGTACGCAGAAAAACACGTAATAAATATGTTTACAACCATTCTGGAAAAGTTTTAGGGAATAAAACATTTTAAAATAGTAAAAAGTATTAATTATGTTCTGGTTATTGAATTTTAGGTCTTCTGCATCATCCTCCCATGACCTCAAGTTACTGCGATTTGGATAATTTGCATACAGACCTTGTACCTACACGAATGCTTGAAGTTGTAGGGTTTTCAGTAGGTGGCACTCTTACCTATAGGTTAGTGTAATGTTAGTGCTGCCGCATGTTGGCATAAAGGGAATGAGGGAGGAAGAGCACTGGTAGTCATCAGTGTTTTTGATGAAGTGTATAATACTGATTTATTAGTTTAGATAGACTTCTGCAATCAGAACCCTTTTTGCAAATGACTGCATGTTACTAGTTTTGTTAATTCAGCTTACTTGATGTCTCATTGCAGGTTAGTTTGAGTTTAGTCTGCTATATAATTTACTAAATAACGTTATATATATACTGCAGTGATGTTGCTGTAGCTCCTACTATGGGATGGAATCCAATCGCTTTAATAACTTACAGCCACAGGAAAACAAGAGTCAGCAATTTCCTAGAAAGTTTACAGGCTCACATATTTTCCATTTTGCTGGTTGAATGGCTGGTGGTCAAAAGTTCTGTTTGCAAGCTGAATGAATTTATTGTTATTGGCAGTATTTCAGAACACAAAGTGATTTCTGTATATTACTGTTTTATATGCTGCTGAAATACAAAACTTTCTACATAGCAGAATGTTACATCCAACAGTTTTGATATGATTAACAGCTATGATATATTTATGATTAACAGCTATGCTTGAACTCAGATGAATGTCACTCTGGCACCTAAATGGAAGCAGTGTGGAAGATGATGGAAACATATGGAGATAAGAACAGATATTAGACCTAATACCTTAAGTTTATTTGCAGTGTTTAGCTACTCTGTCACATTTATGTGACCTTATTGGCTAATATATTGCAACTGGTAATATTATGGTACCTTATCAGATGTTCAGTGGTCATGACCCACAGCTTACTACATTTTTTTATTTTTTTAAGGTTACCTTACCAAAATTTATGAATATGATAAGATTGATGAAGAGGATAACACAACTGGGGTTGTTTGAACGTGTGCATACAAAAGTTTCAGGAAGTCTTGGAAAATTTTGTGGTTTGTATGCTGTTAAACTCCAGAATTCCATGCATGAAATTTTTTCAGTATCAATAGAAGAAAAGAAAGTCCATTAGGCCATTATTGCAGAATAGAGCAGTTGCTGGGGGAAGTCCTGACGGTTAACACTTAATTCTTACTTTATGACTGGCAATTTGAAACATAGACGTGCAGAATCTGCCTCACAAATACACTGAAATGTTATCCAGGTTCACAATTTGGAGTTAATTGTCTTTTTTTCTGTTTTCTTTCATGTTTATTTCATTATAACTACAACTGTTTTTAAGCTTTTAAATTGCGTATTGAAGTATTAGATATAAGTGTCCCACAGATTTCTCACAGGTACAGTTTAATTGCTTTGACAAGCAGAGTAAGTCTGAAAGGAAGATAATTGCTTCTTTTTTGTTGTGAATAGAAGGAAATAATCACTGGTGCTTGTGACACAAAACACTTGAATCTAGAATTAGCCTTGGTGTAATTCTCTTTTCTGTGTTGCATTGCAGAGATGGTGAACTGAGTTTGAGTAGATCAATGATCAACAGCTCTGATAAGCTAACTCGAAAGGGTGGCTCCTCAGTCTTCCACCATGCTGTAGAAGGTTGGAAAATCAATTCTTCTTTGGTACTGGAAATAAGGTGAGTGTCTTAAACAAAAAGCAGTTCATTTCATATTGCCTATAATTCTACTGGTCTGGAAAACAGTCATGTAATTTATGATTGCAAGTGCTTGTTTTATAACTGTACATCCTTTGTGTGCAGTGATGGATGCAACTAAATTACATTAGACTCCAAAGTCAAGTTATCCTTGCTGTATCAGTCAGACCTGTATAGGCAGTGTCTACAGTATGCATGTCCATATTTGAGGTGATTGTCTAGGGCTCTCCATGAAACAGTGGCGGTTTTAGGACATGATTCCCTCTCATCCTAAGTGTCTGAAAGGGGACAGAACGAAGTAGGCTGAGCATACCAATTCTTCTCCCTTGAAGGGAGCTTAGGCAGACAACTTAGGTATAGCAGTCTAGCTAGGATGATGGGTGCTGTGAATCCAGCCCTGTCTAAGAGAGCTCTAAGTCACTAGGTCAGGTGTTGGCAGTACACATATCTTATGCAGTTCTCTTTTCTGAGCTCAGAGCTGGCCAAAAAGAGCCTTAGGCTCACAATGAGGTGGAAAACATAGTAGCAGAGTTAAAGTGCTAATAAGATAATTCTGATGTGTCTTAGTAGCTACGGTGGGTCTACTCACCTTGGGGCCTGAGAGAAAAGAAAGCAGAAGCCTCGTATTGCATTGCATTGTCATCATACCTTCCCTGTCTTAAGGTGGCCACTGAGCATGTATGGAGCATGGATTGGCTGCGTGGAGGGCTAGCAGTGTTGCATTCTGTGAAAAATAGAAAATAACTACTTTTAGCAGCAAGCACATAGTAGAGTAGACTTATTTGCAGAATATTAAGATGTTGAATAGGAATTGGAACTGATGAAAATGTGGTATCTATGTTATTTCCTTTTCTACATTTTTTTCTTTAAAGGACAGCTTATAAGACCCTTTTACAAGCATATTTCCATGAAAGCGTGACTTCTCTGAATAAGGGACTTAGAGGATTTTTTTTTTTTCATGTCCCTAATTATAGAATATGCAGAGGGTATGGGTGGTTCAGAAATGTATGAAGCTGTAAGTAAGGGACTGGAAGTCTTGTGCTGTGATGGAAATAGTGCAACCCTATTGTGGAAGCTGAGGGACAGGGTCAGGTATGCGAAGAGTAGCAGGATTTGGGTAGGCAGCAAATTAATGCTCTGGTACCTATTGCTGTGTCACAGCTGCCTGGCATGTACTTTGTAGAGCACTCTGGTGTCCCCACTCCCTTGACTGTCTAGACTAAAGGGCACCTGTGGACCTGCTCCTCAGGCACCTAGCCTACTAGTGAAGACCTGGTGGTCACCCTAAAGTGCATCTGAGGTGTATCTCAGGAATGGAGTTTCTTCCTTGATCATCTATTCAGATGCAGCCTATTTGACCAGTGTGTGATTGTTCTGTAAAGGCTAAGTTCCACTCCAAGGAAGTCTAGAAAACATAAGCAGATAATTCTATATTGGTGGCAGTGTTTAGAATTTATATGCATATAACCGATGATTTATATTGGAGAACTACTGAGTAACCTCAGAAGAAATTTCAAATCATAGGCTGCAGTTTTGACAATTAGGAGAAAATAACACACTATTTTACTTGTGAAGTAAACTGTTGTGGAAGCCGTTGAGTGACTGTTAGTAGAGACAGATAATTCTGTTCAGTCTTTTTGTTGAAAAAATAAGTGTTGATTTCAGAACTGTTTATGACCAATGCAACTTGTTACTCGAAGCCAAACAACAAACAAGTAAAATATTACTGTAACTTCTTAATTAGCATTAAGAGAGAAAATAAAGCTTGGGTTATGCTCATTTTTCACCTGTTTCAAAAGCAAGAGGTGAAACAGTGAAGAATGCCTTAATTTTTTTTAAGCCTGTTACTACACATTTATGATCTTTATCTAATGAAATAATGAGTTTCAAAATCTGTTTTTTCCTTACTGTTGACCAGGAAGGGAATGCTGTCTCATATTATAATTTACTAGTGTGCTCTTTAGGAATCATGATGTGATTATGTGGTGGTTTTTAAAAGCTGTACAGTGAAGGATTTTTTTTTTCCCCTCTGTAGTATAGTAAAGATAAACATGTATCTTGTACACTAGTTTAAGCTGTAACGGTTCCAATTTATCAGCGTAATGATTTACTGTACAATAGAAAGCACAAAACTGAGGTTATTTAGCTGTCCACATTGCTAGTCTGGTTTTGACATGAAATAGCTACCATCGTGGACATTGGGGCAGAGAGCCGGTGTTTCCACTGAACCAGTAAAAGATTTTAGATTAGTTTGACTTACAGACAAAATTTTAGATAGGCTGTATGAGAAAGTCAGTGCTACCAGCCAATTTCATTCTTCTCAGAAATCTTGTTTGCTAACGTGTGTAGTTTATGGTGCTCAGTGGTAAGGGAGGAAAGTTCCTTGAAGAAACCATTTTGTGATTTGTGTTCCGCTCAGATGCTGACTAGACGACATACGTTCTTTGACGTCTACAGGCAGTTTGCTATACACCTTTCTTCTTTGTCACAGCAGTAAGAAGAACCTTAGCTGTAAATATTCTTACACTTAAGGACTGATCAGATGATGCACTGATCAGACTGATCAGATGCACTTGAAGTGCATCTAGCAATCTCCTATAGTATTCTCATGGTCAAACTAAGCGTTCAGCCCTCCAAAGTACATTTCATGTACTGTGTTGGCCATGAAGATGTTTCATTCTCAGTTACTGCAACTGCTGTTTTGAATAGTGGTGGTCTTGTGGTGTGATATTGACCGTACCAAATAGCAGTAAGAGAAACAAAAGAAAAGCTAGTGCCCATTGGATTGTGTATAAAACATTAGCAGTCCTTAGCAGTGGAGAAACAATTTGTGAAACCACTTGTATACAGGATAAAGACATTTCATAAAACTTAGAATCACCCACAAATGGCAGCTACTTTTGTGTCTTACGTCAGCTTGACACTTGCACTAGCAATTTTAAAATGTAGAAAATAAACTTGATAGTGAGTTTGGGTTTGTGTGAGGACTGTTGATCGATAGTATGTCTGGACTTAGGTGGCTGACAGCTGGAATATTATGCTTTGCTATTTGCTTTGTTGACTGTGGGCATCATATCTGGTTGTACGATTTTTGCTCAGGTTAGTGACCAGTCTATCAGCCTCTAGGATCCTTTGAATTCTCGGCATGGCCAGGCTCAGATAGGAGTCCATAAGTGGACCTCAGGGGAGGAGGAAAAGCTTCCACTGGGTTTCTGGTGTTATGAGGTGCTCTCTGGGATTTTGCAGCTGGAAGAAGCAAGCTAGGGAGTGTAGCAGCTCTTCTGGGAGAGCAGCAGCCCTTTGAAGATGTTAAGTAGGCATTAAGAGAAAGAGTTGGACTTCCTGTGATTGAAGTGGAAACTGCCTTGCCAATCATGATTGCTCTAGCGGAAGAGTGATTTTTTTAATTCATTATCTTCTGGTTGGTGACAACTTCTTTGAAGATCATTTGATAATTCCAGTACCTAAGGGAAGAAGATTGTTTGCTTGGCTACCCTTCTTTCTAAGTGATTTCAGTCATGAAGAACAGAGAAAATCTACCTTCTGCAGAGTTTTGCATCTTAAGTCCTTTCTGCTCACTGTAGCACTGTGAAGGTTTCCCAGTTATGAAAATAGGGAAACTTAAATTATATTGAAACCATACTTTCAGAAGGGAGAGATGTGGCTGAGATTGTACAGACCTGTCTGCAGAGGCCTTCCACGCAGAACTGATGCCAACACATTTATGACCTGTGAAGTGAACCACAATCTGATGTCAATGTATGACTTCCCTTTGCCATTTATAATTGATTAAATGTAGGTGTTTATGTTGGAAGGAACAGATGAATGTTTTGAATTGCAGGTAGGCAAAACGTTGAGGATGTATTTATCTCTTTGCAATGTAACAGAGAACTTGATGAGTGGAAATTCCCTGTCAGAAAAGTGTGAGAACTTGTAAGAGGTTAACAGTGTCATGAAAAAAAATGTACAGCTTCCTCTTTAGAAAGGTTCAGATTATTATCATTGTTTTATCTTTCAAGTTAACATGAAACAAGTGTGATAAGTCCCTGAAGTACAAGCAGTAAATACTGAACTGGTAATGGTGCAGTACAATTGCTCTGAAACTTATGAAGCAACATTTTGGGGCCAATTGCTTTCTTAAGATCTCTTGTGCCTCTAAACATGCAAACTGAGGCTTTCTGGTGTGGTTTAGTCATAATAAACCTGAAGGGATTTTGCCTCCTTAGACCTTTGCCTCAACTGAAAAGTCAGTGTTTGTTGTCAGTTAGGATGATTGACCCCTTTGACTCCTTTCTTTTGAATCTTAACTTGCTTAAATTCATGAAAACCTGATATATAGCTGGCCTTCATATGGTAAGCAGTAGTTTCCTTTTACATGCCTGCTGAAGATTTGTGCCCAATCGATATGTGCTTCAGCTACTGAAGTAACATTTCCGGTGAAAGGAGAGTGGCTGTCCTGAGAGGCATGAGAAGGGCTAGAACAGAGACAGAACTAGACAGAAACTTCCTTATCATACAGCACTTAGGTTTGTGTCCTCCTCCATGGGCTGGGGAATGGCAAGAACGTTTCCATAGTTAGTTGCAGTTAGATTGTTTTTAGCAAATCCAAAGCTGAAAGAATTTTCAATATCAAATAGAAGAAAGTAAATGAGAATATGCAGTAACTACAGTGAGGTGGAATTCTCTTGCGGGAAGAGGGGCACTGGATATTTACTAGTTATATATCAAAATTATTTGGTATGTTTTCTTTGTTTTACCAAAAAAAGGGGGGGAAACCACCAACTGAGTCCAAAAAAGTCTAAAACTTGAAGACTGTGTCTAAAGTCAGCACTTAAACAGACTGCTTAGTTACTGTAAAAATGATCAAGACAGTATTTAGAAATTGTTTGATCAAGACAGTATTTAGAAAAGTTTGCTGAGTCCCTACCATGGCACATTGTTAGGAATGTATTAAACATGGGCTGGGGCTGATGTACATGAAGACACATCTTCAGTGGACTAGACTGTGGGCTAGGTAATCACTTAGGGCATCTCAGTTTCTGGGATGTGATTGCTGGTGAGCTAGCCCAGTTTCTTGAGTACTGAGGATGCGCTCTGGGGGCTTCACCTTATGGCTGGGCTCCAGACAAGTGCAGATGCCTCAGCAGTAAGGATTTCTGGCACTGCCTTGCTCAGAAAGACTGATTTTCCTAGGAAAAGTGTCAGAGGTCATGTTTCAGTTTTCTTGACAATGTCTAAAAATTTGTTTTTGATCTGAAAAGTCAAATGTTTAAGTGATTCTTATTTTCTTCCCTTAATCCACACAGTTCTGAGGCAGATGAGGGAGAGTATATCATTATATAAGAGCTGTGTACTGCAAACACTACAGAACAAAATAAAACCAGAAGAATGCACATAAGTAAAAGAATGTCACCATGTTACCTCAGAGCAATACATATTAATATCATCTGCTGTTCGAAGACAATGCTGACTATTGCCTGTATTTTATCAGATAACCAGGAGTTGTAGTAGGTATTTAAATATTTTGAATGTTTGATTCAGTTTATCAAAGAAAAACCCTGGATCAACCATAGATTGTGACACTGTGTTCCTGCGAGCCATGTAAATGTTTGGCAGACAGCTGCTTAGCTGCAGATAACATCCATCCCACATCTGCCTCATCTGCCTGCAAAGGACTCAATCCACACCCCAGATACAGAACAATACTTGGAAGACCACCTTAATTAAAGTAGTTTCTTTACACATAACGTGTCAGAACACCTTTGCTTCATTGTTTACTAAAAATCAAGCTGTTTTTTCCTTCCTCTAATTGAGCTTACTTTTGAACATTCTATGCAGCTGGATGTGGATTAGCAGTTATTTCAAATTATTTCATCAAGTCAGATTTATCACAATAATTTTGTTGTGCTACTTCCAGTGTTCTTTGTGGGACAGAACAGAGGTTTAAGTAAGTTTTTATTAGCCATCATCAGGACAGACACTCATGTATATACATTAAGTTTTTGTCATATCCCTTACGAATTTTTTTTTCCTTCTAGCACTGACATGAAAATGGGAAGTACTACTCTCCCTATGGTAGATTAGTCAGTACACAGAGGAACTTAAAATAATAGCATGTATGTCTGTGTTAATTATATTTCTTTCAGTATTAAAAGATATCTGAATGCAGTCAGATAATTAAAATGTTTTGATGTTGGCGTTATTATCTGTCTCTTATACAAAGACTCTTGGGTGTACGGTATACCTGCGCATACATTTAATTAAATATCCTACTGACAACTTCAGGTAAGAAATTGTTTTTAAATATATGAGAAGATATGAAGATTCAGTGAATTTGGCACATCTGAAAATTTTGTTGAAAAATAAATTCGTTAGACATTTTAGAAATTTCAGATTTCTTAGGTAAGTGATTGATTATCTAAGTCTAATTCAGGTCCACCTGAAACCCGTGAAGAGGACTTCTGTGAGCGTATGTGAGCACATAGATAAATAAATAGTCTTTGACCTTAAGTAACCAAATTAGTAATGGTAGCCAAGGTACTTTTATCTTTCTGGCACTTTCTGCGTAACTTCACTGCCTTCCTCTTATGTTTTAGAATGATACACAACATACTCTGTTCGTGCGCAAACATTGCTGCTTGTTTGCCAATAGAAACAGTGTTAGGCTCATTCATTTGGGTGTCGGTGGTAGGTGCTTTAAATTACTAAAGTGAATCTTCTGGTAATCATATGACTTTTCTTAGTCAGAGCCCTAGGTTTCTGTAAATTTCACATAATTTCTTCTGCTTTTTGCAGTCACCCCTTCTTATGTCAGAGTTCATATGAAGTGAGTTTCTGGATAGAGTGGTTGGTGATAACTTTTGATGCATTTGTCTTGTCCTTTACAGCCACAGCTCAGGTGGCTCTGTTCTTAGGTAATGAAGAATTTTAGTCAATATTTATACTGCTAGATGGGGCATTTTTTTCTTTCTTGCTGCTTCTGGCTCTGTAGCAATTTATATATCTGTTGCAAGGTACCTACAAGATGAAGCTTGTCAAACTTGTTAAGATTTTAAATCCATTCAGTTCACAAGCCGAAGTGAAGTCGAGTCTTCTTCCTTTTACAGAAATACTTTGTGTGGCCTTACCAAAAGCTTTAGACTCTCGGGATTTTAGCATTGTCTGTCCTGCTCTGTTATTCTGAGGCCCTCATATGCCTCAGCACAAACTGGTTTTGCCGTGATGCTGCATCATTTATACATGACAGCTGCAGCAGACGGCCCAAGATTCCTTCCCTTCTTTCCTCCTTCCCTCCTTCGATCCTAAGTAGGCAATCAGAGGAAACACTTGAAAAAATATTTTTATCATGTTTCCCTTCCTGTGTGGCTTTTAAAGGCATTTCCAAGGTGTGTATTTTGTCACTGGGTACAAGTTTCAGACATACTCTTCCTTTTAAGGCATTGACACGAGCTCTCTGGTGCGCATCCCTTCACACTTGTGGTGGATTATTTATGTTTTTTTTCTCTGAGTGCGTGCTGCAGCTGCTGGAGTGGCCTATCTAGTTATCTTTCCCTGGTCTGATCTGCTATAAGGGAAGTTCTGCTCTAAAATTTGTTACCTAAAAGTAGCATTCTCTTACTCAACAAAATGTGCATTTTGTTTGAAATTCCATTTTGCCTGCTGACAACAGTGGAATACTAATACTTAAAGTTTTTTTTCCCCCTTGTCTTGTGAGAGTTGCAGAAGGAAAAATTTTATTCAAATTTACATGTAGTGAACATTGCTCCAGCTCAGCACTCCCCATCTCTTCTGTAAGTGTATTGTACTTAAGTATGTGCTTAAGTTCAGATGTTATCTTTATGCCTGTTCACAAATGTACATGCTTTCCAGAGCTGCGGTGGACACAGGCTTGTAAGACTTTCCTCATTTGCAGTCCTGAGCTACCAGTGGCTCCTGCAGCTCTTACCTGGAGTCCTACCCAGTGTTTTATACCAAGGATAAATGTGTACTGAAAACTGCTCAACACTGCCAGAGCAGGTATCTGTCATTACATAGGTACAGTCATTAGGAGCATATTTTTGATCTTGGGTATTGAAAGTGTGCCAGTTTTTAGACCCCTGCCCTCACCCCTATAAGTAGATAAGATTACCGTGACTGACTTCTTCAGCTGACTAAGACGTACTTGACCTGTTAACTTGCTGTGGACTAGGAGTGTAGAACTGTTTAATTACCATGGTTTGTGTGACCCATGGTAGCTTATTAAACCCTTGTATCTTGATCAGGTATTAATTGCAGGGAAGCAAGATAAAGGATTGGACTAACCTGATTTAAAATCATGATAGAGTTCAAAAGTATTCTATGACTTCAGCTAATGACTTGACTACACCCTGCGCTGCAGTAGCTTAATTTGCAGTATGTTTTTAAGCTAAGATTCTGTTTAAATTGATTCAAAAGACTATGGGTGTTCTTACGTGAAGTTAATTAGAATAGCTCTGACTATCCGAATTAGGAGGAGGTTAATTAGGAGCAACTTTATGCTAAACTGAATATATTTTTCCTATGGCAAGATAAGAATCTGTAAGAAAGCATGGCCATTCCTGAACCAAGCTGGTTTGTGAGAGGTGGGATTGTAGTGAAGCATTTATTTCCTAAATCATAAATAGCATATATACTTAACTATGTTTCTATGAAAATAAACTGCTCTGGTTCTTTTTCAAATATGTGCTTATTCCAAAGTTTTGTAAAATACTCAAAAATCAATATTATGCCTTAGTATTTCCTACGTCATCTTCCCTTGGCCTTCAGTGTCTTTGTCTGTAGGAAGTCATTGAGCTTTGTTGCTGTAGTATTTACGTATTATAACCAAGATTGGTTGTTGTTGTATCCAAGATGTGAACTAACAGCTTTGCTCTTGATATGCTAGAGTATGGGAAATGATCTTAGTCAGTCTGACACTATCTACCTTCTGCTTTATGTTGTATGCACTGTACATTCTGTATTGCTATTAGATAAACTCCATGTAAGCAGTGAGTGTTGGATTTTATCTGTGCATTTTTCTGTCAACCCAGAAAGAGCGTACTTCAGTTCTTGGATGCTGAAAGAGATGTCTCAGTGGTCAAAAGCAGCTTCAAGCCAGGAGATGTAATCCATTATGTGCTGGACAGACGTCGCACCCTCAACATTTCCCGGGACTTGCACAGTCTTCTCCCTGAGGTTTCCCCAATGAAGAATCGCCGATTTAAAACCTGTGCAGTTGTTGGGAATTCTGGCATCCTCCTGGACAGTGGATGTGGGAAAGAGATTGATAGCCATGACTTTGTAATAAGGTGAGTTATGATCTGCTGATAAAGGTACAGCCTGCTGTGTTTCTTGGACAAAAGCTGGGAGAAATGTTTTAATCTGACATATAGATTGTTTTTTTCCTTTCACTGCTTATGTTTTAACGCCCTGTTAAGTGACTGTGGATCCTTGCATCTCTGCCACTTTTGTAGCAGCGAGCTAAAGCATGCTGCATTGTGGCAGAATACCCAGAAAGGGTCTGAAGCATTCCAAAATCTCTGTTTCTGTAATATAACTCAGAAGGGAAGTATGATATAATCAACCAGATTACATGTAGAATGTATAAATGTCACAGTGTTGTTGCAGGGGCTGTTTGTTTTGCATGGTACTGTGTTCAGCTGTTTCTCTAACTCAGATCAGGTACATGGTGCTCACTCCCTGTGAGATTTAAATGCAATACATCTTATTGTAGCATTGTCTCCATGCTGAAATTCTCATTCCAGGGCTGTGTTAACTGTCGCGTCTTACAGCAAAGATGAACCTATTATAGTAAGTGATGCCTTTTGAAATGCAGTGGTTACATAGGACTTCCTGAAAAATACAACTGTGCTTTGGGTAAATGTAAAATAACAATACAAAACATTGCCAAGTAGTAAATTTCAGATTCCTGCAATTTTTCTTTAATTAATGGAATTCTGAATTCATGATAGAAACTTCTCAAAAGTGCAGGCGAAGTAAAGTTTTGGAGTTTGGGTAAAAAACAACTAAACTGAGTAAGTAACCTTGTAGTTTTTCATGGTGGCATTACTTCTGAAAAAGTCCGTTTCATTTCAATTGGACTATATAGAGAACAGGCCTGTTAAATGGAGCTGTTGGACTAGCTTAGGACTTCTCTGATGAAGTACAGCCATGTGAGGATATTAATTATTTCCTCCTTCAGATTGGAGTGCCTGATTTATATGTTACAGCTTTTCTTTCTCCCAGTGGAGTGTTTTGGTGTAAACTCTGTAAAATCTAGGTATCAAGGTGAACATTTTTGCCATCATTGGTGATAAAATTTCACTGGGCAAATGCAGCTCTTATTTTACAGGTTTCCTTTGACTTTTATTTTTTTAATGTGGCAATTCTTGTGGTTAGTGAAGTTGACAAGCAAGAAGCTTGTAGTCCTTTAATAGATTGGTTGTTGTATCCGATGCAAAGGAGACTTCCTTCTTGATGCCTTGGGTTTGTGGGTGAGCAGTTGTGATATGAGGAGAAGAGAGCATATCTGTTTAGGAAAAGGACGGACCTTCTAACTGTACCATGTGGTTGCACATTTTGGAACAGTACAGATTTCTCTGCTAATCTTAA